>NW_007255621.1:706051-760638 GCF_000164805.1 Carlito syrichta
TACCTAACCCTTAACTGTACCCCACAATATCATAATAAAAAATATTGATTATAAAAGAAAACACACACAAGAAAGGAAATATAAGTGCATCAGGAGTCAAGGTAATGGTAGAAGACAGTTTCCAGCCATCCTGTAGGTATCAAGAGGCAAGAGGTGGGGAATGGCAAGTACTAGAGTGAAAGAAATCAAGCTAAAGTGGAAACCCCACATCAGGGAAAAGTGCAGGGTGTCGAGAGGTAAAGGAGCTGAAGAAGTGACCTACAAGTAAGCCAACATTTGGACGCTTGCTACAAAGAAAGAATTGACAGTATCCACCAGAGGAGAAGCCACAATCTGCAGCCATCAAGGTAAGAATTCTGATAGTGGCAATGTGTTTCTTCTTACTTCTTTCCTTACATGAATACATTGGAGAAATGTGACTTGAAGAGGGAGAACAGGGAGGTGGTATCTCAGAATTAAAAAACTCAACCTAATGTATTCCTCTGTACCTTTTCTCAAGCATTGCCAATTCAAAAAAAAAAAAAGCTTGACCATGCACATCTCCTTCAAGTGGGTGCTGTCTTGTGGTGGAAGGACATTAGGATCAAGTTTGAGACTGCAGTTTTCAACAGCACCAAGTTTTGCTCATGAGACCAAAAACTTTCCACATCTTCTCAAGGTGCCATTAAGGGTTGGAAAAGAGATTCAAAAGAGACTGGTGGAAAGCAATTACTGAAAAAAAAAAAGCACTCATATTTATATCTCTTGAATTTAGAGTGTCAAAGAAACTGATGACAACTTGAGACTCAAGTCCTCTCAAACCTTAGTGATATCCTGCCAAGAAGTTGTGATATATCCCTGCTCTGATTTGTGAGTTGGCTGTTTCTAAATCTGACTGGAAAGCTTTATTTTCCTTTTTTTCCCCCTTGGCATATACTCTGGGGAGGGCTTGTGGAAAATAGGTGCTTGGAGGATAAGTTTTCTGTACCCTCTTTGTTTGTTTGTTTGTTTTCAGTGGTACTCATTTTAAAGAAGGGCTTTAGTTGCAAAGCCTCATTCTGGAAACATGTTTTCAATTCCTGGAGGAATTTGACATTCCAGGTCTAATTTTACCTCCATTCCCAAGAGGTTCTTGGAACTCCTTTTTGCAAAAGTGAAGTTTGGAGAAAACATTTTGAGTAGTTAGGAATTCAAGATGGCATAAAAGAAGATACCCATAGGTTACTGGTGTTTTACCAGTTTGAACTTATTATTGATAGACTTCTAGAACCTTACAAGAGGTAATAGATTGTGGATATTCTTAAATTTATTTCCATAGTCCTACACCACTAACATTAAGATGAACATCATTCCATCTAGCCCTATGTCTAAGTAAAGTGAATAATGGATAATTTTCAGAATGTTGCCCTAAATTCTTAAGTGTCAGTCCTTAAATGTCAATAGAAATTGCCATAAAATCATTGTAAAGCCTCTCCCTTAATTATTCCAACTTACTTTATAAATGTATCTTTAGAATTCTTACTTACAAATAACTCAGAGAATAAACAAATGAAGTTGAAACAAATAATTGCCAACATTATTTATCATTTTCTTCATTATTCTTTGCTTTCATTATTTATGGCAATTTGCCATGAATTACATAAATTAACTTTCTATAATTTCTTTTTTTTTTTTTTTGAGTTGGAGTCTCACTCTATCACCCAGACTGGAGTGCAGTGGCCGCTCCCGGCCACCGCAGCCTCGACCTGCTGGGCTCCGGCAATCCTTCCGCCTCAGTCTTTCGAGTAGCCAGAATTACAGGCCCACGCTACCATGCCCGGCTGATTTTTTGATTTATTGTAGAGATGAGGTCTCACCAAGTTGCCCAGGTGGGTCTCGAACCCGCGGGCTCAGGCAATCCACTCACCTCAGCCTCCCAAGGCGTGGGATTACAGGCTGAGCCACTGAGTCCGGCAACTTTCTATAGTTTTAACTCTAGAGTTAAAACTCATGGAATAAACACCCTTCTCTACTTTTTTATACACTATTATTTCTTTTTAAATTTTTGAAAAAATATCTCCATTGGGTCTTATTTCTCATGTATATTTTCAGAATTAGAGTTCAAGCTCTAGTCCTTGTAAAAACTCAATAAATGTTTTCAATACACTATCTCAAAAGAGAAAACAGTCCATGTAGTGTACTTAGATTCAAATTGGGTTAAACTCCCAGCTGACACTTATTTGCTGTGAATATGTCACATGACTTCTCCAGAGCCCAGGTGTTTCCATTGTAAAATGAAGAAAGTGAACTAAAAAATCCATTTTGAATGTCTGACCCTCCATTAATTTGAATTATTTATTTGTTTTAACTAGGAGCTCTAGCAGTTTTCCAGCCTAAGCAGAGAGTCATATCTGAATTTTTGGAGTTTATTAGCTAAATGTCAGAGCCTCTTCTTAGATTAGTAAAATGGACACAATTCAGGCAGTAACCAAGAAGTTGGAGGTCTGCTTTGCCTTTGTGCCGGAACAGGTCTCTTTGTACCCCACCAAAACCACCTCCCACTGACTGACAGGAAGATGCTTCCCAAGTAGGAGAGATGACACTTACCTTGAGAGCAGCAAACACCAGAAAAGTGATTGTCAATAGGTAATTAATATGAGTGAATTACCTTTCAGAAAACCTTATGTGTGCTGTATTAAGATTGGAGAAACGGATATTGGGAGTCTAAGGAAATAAATATCCAAAGCTCAAGATACATTCTATGTTTATATATTGATGTTCTTCCTTTACTCAGTTTTGCTTTTTAACGTTCACATAAATATTTAGTCATTTTATGAATTTCTTTTGGTTAAAAAAAAAAATCCACAAGTCTATATGAATAATGGTTCCTTAATACAATCAGTAATTCACATTGAAAAAAAATTATCTTCCTCTACGTATTGTAAAACACTTTTTAATTAATTATTTAATGTTATTTTCTCCTAATTAATTATTGTTTTAGGCCAGGCATGGTGGCTTATACTTATAATCCCAGCACTTTGGGAGGTCAAGGTGAGAGGATTGCCTGAGCCCACGGGTTTGAGACCAGCCTGGAAAACTTGGCAAGACCTCACCTCTGCAATAAATAAATTTTTAAAAATTAGCTGGGTGTGGTGGCACATGCCTGTAGTTCCAGCTACTTGGAAGGCTGAGGTGGAAGGGTCACATGAGCCCAGCAGGTCGAAGCTGCGGTGGCCGTGAGCATGCCATTGCACTCCAGCCTGGGTGACAGAGTGAGATTCCAGCTCAAAAAAAGAAAAAAAAATAGTGTCTTAAATTTTGTTGTATTTTCTAAATAAGCTTCATTATTTCAGCTTATATTTGAGGAGAGGGAACGAAATTATGATATATAACCAGCATTGTTTTTTGCTTGACAGTTTTTTGCTGTTAGTTTACTTGATGCCATTCAAAAAATTATTTCTTCTAGCCAAATTAACCTTGAATGCCAAACTTGACTTAGGATTTGTTAGGTTAAAACTGGCAAAAGTTTACTTATTTAAAAATATTAAAACTAGCCTAAGTAACATAGCAAGACTCCACATATTAAAAAAAAATTAGCCACGTTTGGTGGTGTGTATCTATTGTCCTAGCTAATTGGAAGGCTGATGCAGGAGGAGCCATTGAGCCCAGGTGTTTGAGGTTGCAATGAACTGTTATCACACCCATGCACTCCAGCTTGGACAACAGACTAACACCTGTTTCTTTTTTTTTTTTTTTTGAGTTGGAGTCTCACTCCGTCGCCCAGACTGGAGTGCAGTGACCGCTCCCGGCCACCACAGCCTCGACCTGCTGGGCTCCGGCGATCCTTCCGCCTCAGCCTTCTGAGTAGCCGGAATTATAGGCGCATGCTATCATGCCCGTCTGTTTTTTTGTTTGTTTGTTTGTTTTGATTTATTGTAGAGATGAAGTCTCCCTGTCCAGGTGGGTCTCGAACCCGTGGGCTCAGGCAATCCACTCATCTCAGCCTCCCAAAGGTGCGGGATTACAGGCTGAGCCACCGAGCCCGGCTGGACACCCCGTTTCTACAAAATGAAATGAAATGAATGAAATAAAATAAAATAAAATAAAATAAATAAATACATTTAAATATCTCACTTTTGTTTATGAACCAACATAGATACCTTATTTTTCTTTTATCTTTTTTCTTGTAGAAAATTTACTCTTTGGAACGAGTAAAAAAATCACAGAAACTGCAATGAAATAACAAATTCTCTTCTCTATAATAATAGTACCTTGGAGGTAAAACAAAATTTTAGCCATAGAATGTGGTTGAGAGTTTTGATTGTGGATAATGTTTGAAGATCTAGTACTGCTTTCTAAGACCACTATTATCTTCACAAGAAAAAAGATATTTTCTCGACACAAACTTATTTATTTGATATTTTCTTATAAAAGATAATTTGTCTAATGCTTAGAATAAAAAGAGTGAAGAATTAGTTTCATTTCAAATAACTGTCTCACACAGCATTGACCTGATAAACTGGTTACTGAAAGCCACCGGTCTGGGCTATTAACAATTAACTAAGGTAAGCTGCAGTTGTGACATGTGATAAGAATGACCTTGCTTAATAATACAGTTTATAGGTGAGCAGTAAGTTGAAGTAACTCTAAGCTTAGAATAAGTTCTAAGGAAACCTTAATATATATGTACAAACAAAAATTACAGTACTCACCAACCTTTTCCAATGTTTACAAGAAAATGTATTATTCTATGACAGGATCAGTTATAAGGAAGTTTATTTTGCATGCTTGGATTCCATAAAACAATATCATACAACTTACTTCCTGATATGACCTAAAACAAGTCTTTGTGAAGTGATTTCAGGAACACTATCTTATAAACTTCAAACCACATCTGAAATATTTGGTCTACAAAAGATTTTACATGCCAATAATCAATTGTTTTTGAGCTACACACTGTGTTCAATTATGCATTTCAAGTCATCCTCATCGTCTGTTTTTACTACCATTGAAGTTCAATGAGAAAATCATAAACATTGCAGCATTTGCTCAATAAACAAATTAAATTGCTCACTCTAATGCTTTATTTTCTTTCCTTTTCTTATTTATATGACTTGAGCAATCATTCATATTTTGATCAAGTAGATATTTTGACCTATACTGAACATTTTTTACTGCAGAAAATATAAATGGAAAAAAAATGTATTTACAGTTTGAGAAATAAAAACATGAGACATAAGCAAACATGAAAGGCCCTTAAATCAAGATGACTTATCCAAGCACTGGAGATCTACGTACTAGGCTTATTCAAGATTTGGAGAGTTCAAGAGAAGGTAGGTAAGTGAAGACCACTGCTACTTCCCCAAGAAGTCTTGAAAGCATTGGCTTAAAAAACTTTCTGTATTGCAAGATTGTTCAAAGTAGTGAATATGCTTTGGGTGCTTTGTTAATCTCTGAATGGAAGATTGAGTAAGCAGAATTCTAAAATTATTTTCAATGGAATTATTTTTTGGTTGAATTACTATTAATATCTTAAGAAACACTACTAGCTCACAACCACAGTTTGAAGAATGAGGGCTGTAGCTCTATGCTCGAGACTAATCGATACTTAAGTGGTAATTAAATCCTTGAGACTGCAAGAGATTACTCATGGACAAAAGACCAACAAGAACAGAACCTTGCAAAAGAACACCACAAGTGACAGGGCAGGAGTATTATATTACATTTATTATGCATGCATAGACTCATAGAATTTTAAAATTAGACGTAAGAATAGAGATCATATAGTTCAACTATCTCATTTCATATCTGGGGCAATGAAGGACTGAGAAATTTGATGACTCCTTTAAAGTTACCCAGCCTGTTTCCTGGCTACTTGTCAAAATCAAGAGAGAAAATATATTTCCCTAAAGAAACTTGCCCTGAAAAAAAGCCATTTCTGGTCACAAGATGCTAAAGTGTATTAAATTTTTTTTAAAAATATAGATGATGAAGACATCCAGTAGGGCTCCTTCCATCCTTTATGTTATTTTTCATAATGAGGAAAAAAACCTGAGTTGACAAAGTAACTTAAATCCTCCTTGGAATCAAACACAAGAGAACTCATCACCATGTTAAAAAGAGAAAGGAAAAGAGAAAATCCTTGTGGTTTGTAGTTTTATGTGTCCTTTTGTTGTTTCATTTGGGAATGTTTTCTATAGAAGAGAATAGAGTAATTCATTTTTATTCTTGATTCCTTAGAAATTCTGGTCATCTTATACATCAGAGATGTTTTTCCTTTCTAGTAAAACAAGTCTGTATTTTGACATAAAATCATTGGAAATGGTATAATCCCATTTTGGGCATCATTTCAATTCCATTTTTACATTAAAAGTAACAATGAAATAACTGGGAGCATAATTAACATACACTTAAAAACAACTGCAATTGTGAAGTAAGGAAGTGTTGGAAATCTTGTTTCTTGTCCTCACACTTAACAGTGTTTGCTCATATAAAACAGGCCGCTGCACCTCTAATTGCTTCACAACTGTACCTTTGGTCTGTTCTCATTTTCTATCTAATTAAATGTAAATATTATTTCAGATTATAAGCCAGTGGAACTAGGTGTCGTTTTCCATCCTTCTCTATATCTTCTTTATTTCCTTGAGCAGGTGCCATAATAGACACTCAGTATAAATGCCTATAAAATTGAAGGGACAATAATATCTCCCTCAAAGTCTTATCAAGAGGCTTAAGTGACATCATGTATGTGAACATTATTTGCAAGGAGTGAAACACTACTTAAATATTTGGACTGTTGTTAGAATAGTATGAATTATTACTAGTGTTACTATTATTTACAAGATACTTTTCTAGACACTGTGACTGAGATGAATGAGAATCATAATTTTTTTGTTTAATTTTAATACCTTTAGGGCATACAAATAGTTTTTGGTCTGGGCTTTAAGAATTCCCATCACCCACACCTGTGCACATTGTACTCAATAGGTGATTTTTTTTTTTATTCCTCCACTCTTTCCTTTCCTTCTGAGTCTCTAGTGTCCATTATACCATTCTCTATTTCTTTGCATATCTTTAGCTTAGCTTCCACTTATAAGTGAGAACATGCAGTGTTTATTTTTCTGTTCCTCAGTTAGTTCATTTAGAATGATGTTCTCCAATACCAAACAAGTTGCGGCAAAATACATTATTTCATTCTTTTTGATAACTGATTAGTATTCCACAGTGTATACCTGCCACATTTTCATTATCCACCAGATGACTGGATGGGCATTTAGATTGATTCCACATTTTTGCAATTGTGAATTGTATTGTAATGAACATGCGGGTGCAGGTGTCTTTTTCATACAACGATCTCTGTTCTTTTGGGTAGATATCTAGCAAGGGGATTGCTGAATCAAATAGTAGATCTACTTTTAGTTGTTTGAGAAATCCCCATACCACCTTCATAGAGGTTGTACAAATTCACACTCCTGCCAACAGTATACATATAAGTATTCCCTTTTCTCTACAACTGCGCTAGTAGGTATTATAAAGCAATAGGGTGAAAAATTTTACCACATAGTAATTCTTCAAAAATGTTTGCTGAATCAAGTATGAAATCTATATGGTACAAATGGAAGTCAGTGGAATATGAGTAAGGAACAAAAGATGGGTAAGCCTCATGAATAGTGTGAGAAGTATTCAGCTAATTCGAAAGAGAGATAAAGAATCATAATTTCGTGGTCAAGATTTCATAAGAAAGACAACATTGCAAAACAAAAATGATAGAAGTGGTTATGATCAGGAAATTATAATTTAAAAAGTAATTAAAGTATCATAATCAGGATGGGTGTTTGTTTGTGATTAGGATGAAGTTAGAAATTTTCTGGATACAAAGAGAAAAGAGGTAAGGCTATCCAGGAACTGAAAGCAACATAGGTGTAGAGGCAGTTCTCTTCCACACAACTGTCTGAATGAGACAATCTTTGCTTCACTTTAAAGGTAGCTTCTCATTAATTCTCTAGTCAAGTCTTTCCCTAGAACTCTGGAATTAGACATCTAATAATTTATTTATTAATAGTAGCCATACATGGATGATTAGTATAAACCTCAAAATTAACATGTCTAAGAATTAACTCTAGCTTCGCTGCACCCAAAACCTTGGCTTCTTGAGGTTTCTTCTTCTCAGTAAATAGCACCTCTGTTCACTCATTCATTTAATCATTGGAATCACTCCTTTGCCTTGTCCATACCTCACATCCAAGTCATCATGTATTCTATCAGCTTTCCCATTATAGCAAATTCTGAACCCATAGAGTCACCATTTTCCACTATTTTTTACTCTAGTTTTGTCAAACTCACAGATTGCAATAGCCCCTTAAATGGTTTTCATGCCTTCTTTCTTGCCCTACTACTGTCTAGAAGCCAAACTGCAGACCAAGTGATTCTTTTCACATGTGAAAGAACTAATGTCACACTCCCACACAAAGCCTTGAAATTGAATGTAGAATAAAGTCTAAACTTACCTAAAGAGCCACATAAACATGGGCTCGACTTCCTCTCTTACCTCACTTCTTCTGTAACTATTCACCCCTTTAACACTCCAATCACCAGCCACACTGGTCACCACCTTCATATTTCTAGAGGACACCAGGCAGTGTATTCCCACTTAGGGACTTTGCATTTGCTTTTTCTTCAATGCACTTATGACTACAAGACTGTGCCCTATTTGTGTATTTGCCTATAGCATGTGTCATTCACTATAAATTAATACCATGGACAATGTCATCTGTCTCATTCTTTGCTGTGTTCTAAGCCTTAGTGTCTGTGATATAATGGCCACTCAATGGAGGTTTGCATAAGACACTTATTAGTCCTCACAGTATCTTCATTCAGATAATGTGTGATATTTATATATATTACCATCAATTGAAGACAAAAAAAAATGAACTAAACTCAGCAACCTATTAGCAATACCTTTAAGGCATGCACTTAGCTGCTTTGATAGAGCTCTATATTATGGAAGTAAATCATTGCCTGCCTTCCCCACAAAAAAAAATACCATTCAAAGATAATCTGCTCCTTATACCACTGAAGATGGGCCTGCAGAGCAAGCTTCTGTTCCACATGAAGATACAGGCCTGACCCAGGCTTAGTAGCTGTCATCAGACCCATTGTCAACCTCTAGATGGCACCTGGCTTGAAAAGATCAACAGAAGCAGTCATATTAATTAATAGTTCAAAAATCAAAAACTTAATTGAAATGATTAGCTGAGTTGAAAGTTTTAAAGTAGACCGAGAGCAGAGTCAGCCATCCTAAGACTTGTACCACCCTTATGCCAGAGTGGGATATTGAGAAATGCTGAGAGATACTGAGTTCCCGAGTGAACCTTCCAAGAGAATTTCCAAGAGGGAGAAAGAAAAAGGGATCAGACTTCCAGGTGCAACTTTCCAATTTGCTCCCATCTCATGTGAAATTTTGAAAATAAATTCTCTCTTTCTCAGGAAATTAGGATGGACAACTTTTTTTCGAACCTGAGAGAATAATGACAGAATAATGACTCATTAAAGACTATGGATTGCAGAAGATGCAATAGTGAGTCCTATTCTCAACCAAGGGCAATTAAAAGGTTAAATTGTGGAATTTTAATGATGATGATCTATGAAGTTCAAGCAACTTCATTTACATCCAAAATCATACAATGCACTTTATCTACCTGTTCCTTGTATGTCAAGTTAGATATTGCATTCACCTTATAAAAATATAACAAATCAGTTGCTAATAAAAGTTCTATGAGGGAAGGTTTGACTTGGGATCCCTCTGGCTGTTTATGGCCCTAACCCATGCTTCCCAAGGTTAGCTTTCAATTAGTAAAGCAAAATGCAGATTTGAAGCAATTATCTGCATAATTCAAGCAAAAACATTGCTTTGACTTGAATTGCCATAATAATTGCAAATTAATAATCTCTTCCTAGCAAGTCAATTGTTCACGAATAGAGACAAAATTTGGTGGTGACTTAAATTACCCAGATAATTGCAAGCTTGCTGGACTCCACTTTGTCAATAAGACCTGCCTATGATGTAAAGAATTTCAGTGGAAAAATAACAGGAATTTATGGCTAAGGCCAGATCTATCTACAGAAGGTGAAACAGGCACAGGGCAAAAATTAAGAAGGTTTGTTAGGGAGCATGAACTGCTCAAGCAGCAGGCCTGCCTGACTGCGATGTCACTTGATGAGTAAGAGGATGGAGGTGGGAGGAAGAGGGTACTTTGCTTATGAGAAATTCTCACGAATGGGAGATACTTAAGGAATCAAATGACCTTCCAAAACACCAAAGAGCTGTTGTCAATGGTTTTAGCCATTGATTAAATAACGCAATAAAAATATCTAGGAACTTTAAGTCCAAAATAGTGTTACTCTGGTGCCTTCTGCATTAAATAATTTAAAATGTACTATTATTAAAATAACATGCAACAAACTAAAAACAAGAAGAAATACTATCCACTAATATTTTATTTTTATAAGCTTCCTTTTTAAAGCGGAGTTCCTCAATTAACTTCTCTCTACTACCAGTAATGGGGTGGGGGAAGAGGTGTTCTTTTAAATAGAAATAATCTGTGCTGTGCTAAATCAACAATGACTGCATTTCCAAAATGGAAGGCAGTCATGAAATACTGATTCAATATCTATATTGCTTTAAATCAAGCTGTCAGTAGAATTATTTCATAGGAGATATTGGACTTTTTGATATGAAAGTTATAGCCAAATTATAGTTTAAGATTTATTCATTTATCAAATTAATTGAGCAAACTTTTATTACATACCTACAGTGTGAGAAGAAATGTATTTTCACATCACGTGTGTCATCTCATGAGTTTATTTATACCATGGAGTGAGCTGTCAATCCTCACTGTATCTTTCCATGGACTTACTTTACTTTCCGTTCCCAGAGTTATACCTTCTATATTAAAATAAAATAGAAACAAAAGCAGTAGGATGATGTAACAGAGAATGAGTATTTGGATATTAGTCCAGACTCTGTTAATAACTGTTTTCTCTTCTATGCAATTAGTTTGTTGATATATAATTTTAAAGTGTCCTTCCTACTAAGATTTTTGACTCTGTTTATTATTACTAAATCAATACTACACTTTGTGTTCTATCAGTGGTGATAACCATTGTTTACAGTCTTCCTTAAGACTTTTTCCTAACATTTGATGAGTCAAATGAATCTCCATGACTACATTGGCAACAGATCTGCATATGTGAAAGTAAGTATGAAATTGTGGTGAGGAGTTTGGAATTATTTGAGATTTTGTTTTTATTTGTAAGAATCATGTCTACTTCTAATATTTAGACAGACTACAAATTATAGTTTATATGAAAATATGCCAAATCACTTATATCTCCACATTATATAGACTTACTTCTTCCTTTTGAACAGATTAGTCTGTATTACCAATGTTCCTTAAATTTTATTTTAGAATGCATATATTCCTAATTGAGGCTTGATTTTCTAACTTAATGTTTCCAGTTAATGCCTACTGTGCCAGATACTGATACGATGTGAATTAATTACCCAAGGTCATGCAAATGACTGTTAAAGTCAGGCAATGAAACCTTATCAGAGTAAATCAGCAAGTCATGGCACAGCTTTGAGTTTACGTAAGAGGAGGTAGAAGGGTACAAATAATTAATATGCCAAATCAGGTAAGGGATCAGCCCTAGAAACCAACCTGCTCTATATTAACAGCATGTATTTGTTCAGATGTATACCTTGATTATTTTCCTCCCCTTTTTTTTTTGGTTTAGGGTATGCAAAACCTTCGGGCTGAGTGATCCCAGGAAAGAAGTCAATGCGCTGTATGAACTACTTTGTGGCTCAGTTACCAATACCACAATTACATTCAATTAGATGCCACTGAACTGGCAGTTTTGATTGGGTCTCTTAAAAGTCTCTCTCTCTCTCTCTCTCTCTTTGTGCAGTCACACTGCAGCTGGCAGTGACAGTGGCTCCTAGAATTTTTGTTACACTGAAGGATGTGTCAACATTTTATTTTGAGACCATTCCAAAGGTTTATTAGGAAGGCATTCCCATTTGTATTTGGTTCAGTTTGGCCCAGTTAGATATATACACAGTTGTTCTTAGATTTTTTTTTTCAACTGCTATGCCTGTTGGAGGGGGAATTGGATGACATTTTATTTATTTTAAGTTGTCTTTTTGTTTTTTCCAAGAGCAACAAAAGGAAGGATGTTTTTGAGAATAATCTTTTTTTAGATACTGATTTCTGAAAGCAAATGTTTTTTCATATTTTTAAATAATTCCCTTTGTAAAATAGATTAGTTGACTTTGAAATACAGCTGCTATACATACTTATTGACATCTTGTCATAGCAATTATCTACTCTATAGGGTGTTCCAGTGCCATACATTATTTTATAAAAGGCCCATGCTTCATGAAAGCTCACTGATGACTTAATGAATTCTTGTAACCATTAATGGAAATCATCCTTCTTTTTTCTAATTTTTCCATTGAAAAATGTGATGTGACATCTAACAAATATAAACTTGAAGCTGAATTTTATATATTAGGTCTACAATAAATTGTACATTTATGCTTCTTTTTGTTCTTATTTTAAAAGTACAACTTTTCTTATTTCTTGTTCTTTATCTTCAGATATTTATTGGGTAACTTCTGTGTGCAAAGCACTGACCCGCAGATTCTGAAGTACACAAAGTATACACATATAGTCCCAAACCTAAATGAGTGTATAATCAATTATGGAAAAGAAACTATGTGCATAAATTTCATGCTCTCATACCCAAAAAAGCAATATGCAATCTGAATACTGAGGAGATGATAACTTCTAAATAGACATTAAGAACACTTCCCCAGAATATGATATTTGAACTGGAAGATGTTTAAGATTTCCGTATGTGAGATTAGGGCTTGAAATTTCAGGCAAAGAGCATGGACAAAGTAAGGAAAACACAGGACAAATATTTCACCAGGAAACCACCTATTTTGATGAAATCATAGGAAAATGATTCATTTTTGACCCTAATGTGAGGGATAAGTTAATCAGGTTCCTCTCTTTCGATGGATCAGCAAGTAGCCAGCCATTCTAGTCTAAAGAAATTCTAATCTAGTTACAATGCTGTAGCCCTATGAGATTTGCAGATTCTTTTGACATCTCCTGGGTAATTTTTCCACAGAGATTTCTGGGTACCTTGTTGAACTCTAGATCATTGGTATCAGACAGAAAATCTCATCAGCTATCTCACATCAACTTGAGGTTTATCCCCGATTTCTTTCTCTTAGCATGCTGTCTCACACCAATTTTCTAGGAAAATGAATCGGTCTATTTTTGTTTGTTTGTTTGTTTTTTGAGTTGGAGTCTCACTCTGTCGCCCAGACTGGAGTGCAGTGGCCGCTCCCGGCCACCGCAGCCTCCACCTGCTGGGCTCCGGCGATCCTTCCGCCTCAGCCTTTCAAGTAGCCAGAATTACAGGCATGCGCTACCACGCCCGGCTGATTTTTTGATTTATTGTAGACATGAGGTCTCGCTGCCCAGGCGGGTCTCGAACCCGCGGGGTCAGGCAATCCACTCACCTCAGGCTCCCAAAGGCGCGGGATTACAGGCTGAGCCACCGAGCCCAGCTTATTATTTTTTTTACATTATATTCTGGTGGAACATTCTGGGTTAGATTAGGCAATGTGTCTTTTTGCATTTCTGTTTGCTCCTACTATCTCTCAGTCTTGTTTGCTTGTTTATGTATATTTCATTATTTATTATTTTTAATTTTAGAGTTGTGGGGTACATGTGAAGATTTACTGCATAAGTAGGTTGCTTGCAGGTGAAGTTTAGGCTTCCAGCTGACCCTCTGTCCCCCAATAATGGACCAGGTACCCAGCGTGCTGCCATGTGTCTCACTCCCTCTCCCTTCCCTCCCTCCCCTAATTGTGTCCAGCATCTGCCCATCCCACCCCTGTGCTAGTGTGAACAGTGTTCAGGTCCTGCTTATGAGTGAGAACATGTGGCATTCAGGTCTTTGCTTCTGTTATAGTTCACTTAGTATGACAGTCCATCCAAATTGCTGCGAAAACCATGAATTTGTTCTTATTTATGGATACATAATATTCCACTATGTATAGGTACCACATTTTCTTTATTCAACCCACTGTCAGTGGGCATCTGGGTTGGTTCCTTATTTTTGCTGTTGTGAATAGTGCATGTGCAGGTGTCTTTTTGGTAGAGTGATTCATGTTCCTCTGAGAATATTCCCAGGAGAGGGATTGCTGGATCATATGGAGGCTCACTTTTTAGTTCTTTGAGATGTCCCATACTGCTTTCCACAGACATTGGACTAGCTTACATTCTCACCAGTAGTTTAGAAGCATTCCCTTTTCCCAACAGCTGTGCCAGCACCTGTTGTTTTTTGATTTATTAATGACAGCTATTCTGACCAGTGTTAAGTGGTATCTCCTTGTAGTTTTGATTTGCATTTCTCTGATGATTAGTGGAGCTGAGCATTTGCCCACTTTTTATTGGAGTTGTTTGGTTTTTCTCCCTGTCAACTCACTCGAGTTCCTTGTTGATCCAGGATGTTAGGCCTTTGTCAGATACATAGTTTGCAAATATTTTTTTCCCCCATTTCATGGGTTGCTTCTTTACTCTCCTGATCATTTCTTTTTTGTGCAAAACTTTTCAGTTTAGTAAGGTCCCAACTGTCAATCTTAGCTTTTGCTGTATTTGCTTTTGAGAACTTGGGCATGAATTCATTGCCTCCAATGTCCAGAGGGGAGTTCTCTACATTTTCTTTTAACATTCTTACAGTTTGAGATTTTACATTTAGGTTCTTGATGCATTTTGAGTTAATTTTTGTATATAGTGATAGGTAGGGGGTTCAGTTTTATTCTTCTGCATGTGGCTAGCCAGTTTTCCCAGCACAAAATGCTATATATGGTTTCCTTTCCCCCAGTGTTTTTTATTGATGGCTTTGTTGAAGATGAGTTGGTTGAGGTACCATGATTTTATTTCCAGATTCTCTGTCCTGTTCCATTGGTCCATGTGCCTATTACTGTACCAAGACCATGCCATTTTAGTTACAGTAGCTTATAATAAAGTATGTGAGTGTGATACCTCCAGCTTTGTTCCTTTTGCTGAGAATTACTTTGGCTATTAGTGTTCTTTTTTTTTCTTCCATATGAAATTCTGCATTGTCTTTTTTAGATCTTTAATGTTGTTGGCAATTTGTTAGGGATTGCATTGAATCTGTAGATTGTCTTGAGTAGGATAACATCTTGACAATATTATTTTTCCAATCCATGAGCATGGGATGTTTTTCCATTTGTTCGTATCAGCTTTGATTCCTGTCAGTAGTGTTGTGCAGTTATCATTGTAAAGGTCTTTCATTTCTCTGGTTAGGTGGATGTCAAGGTATTTGTTTGCGTGTGTCTATTGTGAATGGAACTATGTTTTTTATTTGGTTCCCTGGCTGCTTGTTGTTGGTGTATAGAAATGTAACTGTCATTTGCACACTGATTTTGTATCCCAAGACTTTACCAAAGTTGTTTATCAGAGTGAAGTGGTTTTTTGACACTTTCTAGGGTTTTTAACATACCATCCACAAAGAGGACAGCTTCCTCTTCCCTTTCTCTTTTATTATTTAAATACCCCTAATTTCCTTCTCCTGCCTGGTCCCTTTGGCTAGGACTGCCAATACTATGTTCAATAGGATTAGTGAGAGTGGGGCATCCTTGTCTTGTTCTAGTTCTCAGGTGGGAATGCTTTCAGCTTCTGTCCATTAAGCATAATGTTGGCTGGAGATTGCATAGATGGACTTGTTGTTTGGAGAAATGTTCCTCTGATGTCATCAGTCTTTTTTATTATTTAGTTCTCAGCATGGCCAATGGTTGGATGGTATATGCCAATTCTTCTCATAGGCTGATCAAGATAAAGAGAGGAGCAGGTTTTTAAAACAGCAAAACTAACAAAATACAAAGTGGAAAAGAAATTGATAAATCAAAAACAGCTCCAATTTTTAAACCTATGGACTGAAAATTTCAACACTGAAAATCTCCTTTTTACAATACTCATTTCTCTTGACTTACAAGGCATAAAGATATATTGGAAGACACTGATCTTTTCTCTTTTTCTTTGACCAGTCTCTCTCTATATATCTGTTCATTTTCCTCTTTTAATCCTTGAAGTTTTCTATATAAGGTATTAGTTGAAATCAGCAGCAGAAGCATGCCTAGAAGAAAACAAACTCAAGCTTAGATATTATGAATTTTGTTTAGAAACAAAATGAAGGAGATGATGGAGGATAAGTAGAGGATGAACCAAAGAGAAAACAGAGGAAAGGTACCAGGACATAAAGAAGATAGTCAGAGATACAGACTCAGGGCCTAGTAGAATATTTCTATTTGGAAGTTAAGAGAGGCAAATTTTCCAAGAAGGATATTCCCAATGATGAATAAGGCCATATTTTCTGTAGATACAAAAGCTCACATTACAGTGGGCTTGGGAAAAGGAAAGAATAAGGTTTGGGAAAGAAGTAAGGTAGAGTGAATTTAGCATAAAATTAAACGAGTGGTGGCACAAAATGAGGAGATCTAGATTGTGGAAGTAGAAAAAAATGTTTTATACAGATAGAAAACCCAACTAAAACTAATTTAGATAAAATTATATTAGATCATGTAACTGAAAGTTCAGAAAGTCAGCAAGGTTCCGTTTTCTCTCAGTCTTTCAGTTTTGTTCTAGTATAGCTATTGATTTTATTCTTGAGAACTGTGATTACAGAATGGCTCCTGGTGGCTTCAGGACCACATCTCATGTCCAAAGCTAGTGAAATAGAACATCTCTTCCCAACAGGTATGAAATTATCAAGTCTTGATTCACACGGGCTTGAGTTGGGTCAGGGTACATCTCAGAAATATTGACTATAGCTGCTGATTTTTTAATCAACCAGGATCAGTCCTCCTACTCACAGCTGAAGCGGGAATGAAGTCAACTTCATCTATAGTACTATGAATGAAAATAAGAACACATGATTTTTCAGAGAAATGTTGCATTATTTACAAAGGGAAGGCTAAATAAACATAAGGTTGGCAAAACAAAAACAAACATAAGCCTATCTCTGAGAAGAACCAATCCATAGCATGAAATGAGAAGAATGAAATCAAGAGGTCATTTTGTGGCATTTAAGAGAAATGTTGGGGACTGATAGAAGGCAATACCAAACTGCAGATGTACATATGCACTAGTAATAGAGGCAGTAAGAATGGATTAATTTGACTATGAGGAGAAATAAATATCAATTTTCACACACAATGTTTCAAAATCCTGGTAATACAATATTACCTAACACTGAGTTGCTCAAGTCACAAGATTCTTAGGATTTGGAGAGTAAGTGGCAAAAGAAAGGATAACTTGGCAATTATTCAAGAATTTAAGAATTCATTCAGTATTTGCATGCTTACTACAGACTAAACACTAGTCAAGGTACTAAACAGAACAATGAACATGACAAGCAGAGTCCCAGAAAAATAGAAATAAAAATAAACATATTATATATATATACTAGTAATATGTGCACTGAAGAAAAATAACTCAGGGTAAGGAAATAGAGGCCCATAGGAGACAGGAAATATCTTAGAGAGCATGATCAATGAAAGAAATCCCAAGGAGATAACATTTGAGCATAAATATTAATTAAGTTATGACTCAGCTTGTGAATATCTGAGAAAAGAGCAGATATAAGGACCCCAAATCTTTGGCATTTTTCTGGATGCTGTGTGAATTGCAAGGAAACACCAGTGGAAGCCAGCTGGTGTGTCAGGAGGCTACTTGAGTATTTCAGGAAAAAAATAGCTTCATCTACAATGTAAAAAAAGGATGAGAAGTAGTCAAATTCAGAATGCATCCTAAAGACTGAGGTGAAAGACTTGGCAATGAGTAAGTTTTAGGGGTGGGAAAGAGTGAAACAAAAGAGGATTCCTAGATCCTAAGCAATGGGGTAAATGGTAAAGTTATTCTCCAAGATAAGGAAAACTACGGGGAATGTTGGGAAGAACAGAGTTTGGGGACATATAAGAGTTCCATCTGGAGATGTTCTGTTTCAAATACTGTTAGATATGTGGGTAAACAGACTCAGGGGTTACTTAGGGCCTAAATGGGAATTAGAGTGTGAAATTCAGAGAGAGATAGGGGATGCAATAAGCTAGGAGAGAAGGGTTAGAGTTATGACAATAACTTCTTCCAAGCTGAGTCCTATTTACCTTAACTGTGCTAGCTGGGACTCACTAATCACAGATTCGAGTTATGTGTGGCAAAAATGAGACATATTCCAGTCCTGGATTTTCCAGCCAGAAACAGATAGAGCACGGTCCTTTGCCATAATTACTGACCTTGCCCAATCATGTTCTACTACAATTGTGCTTTGAGGAAATACTAGGGCTCAGTTTGGTTTCACTTCTTGTCTGGAAGAACTGGGCATCTTAATTGAAGACTGATGCTATGACAGTTAGATTAGAGAGCTCTAAAGCTTGTCAAGGACCATGAGTCTCATAGTGAAGTATAACAAGCCTAGGCAGATTTGAGAATATCTACATGACACCCCATGCAGCCTGCTGCTCAGAACTTTCAATCAAGCCCTGAAACAGACACCTGGGAATATGGTCATTCTAAGAGCAACCAGGAAATGCAAGGTCTCTGGTGCTGACCAACAACAAGATGAATCCTGATAATATATTTATACAACATAACAAACAACAACAACAATACTTTAAGATCTTTTGATGGTGCAATGACAAGAAACCTATCTTAAGCCAAGGGAAGAATAATCCATGCTAATTCAACCTAATAAGTCTAAAAGTCCCCACTCCTCAGGAAATACCCAGGCCAGTCACATAGGATGCTGGCACAAATTTGATGTGACTACCAATTTGATCTGTGTTAAGGAATGTTCCTTCAGGGCCAGCCATGAGAAACACTGAGCAAGATAAATTATATGTCATACAGAGTCTGCAATGGAATGATACATTGACCAGTAAAATCACTCTAATGCCATAAAAATGTCTTAATAAACAAAACACTTATCCAGTCATTTATCATTTACCAATAAATTTGTTAAATCAACACATAGCTGTTAAGCATCTACTATATTAGGCACTGTTCAACGCTTGGTAGATAAAACAGTCAATAGAAAATTCCTGCATTAGTGGAACTTCTTTTCTAGTGAGGAGAGACAGATAATAAACAGAATAAAGAAGCACATTATATAATATGTCAGAAGAATAAATGCTGTGGAGAAAACAAAGCAGGGGGTGTAAATAAGGATTATGAAACAATTTTAGACTTTGGAAAGAATTAAAATTTGAAATAGAGAAGTCAGGGTGGCCTCTCTGAGCAGACAACATCTAATCACAGACTTGAAGCAAGAGGGATAATATGTATTCTTCATGTGACCAACATGAAGCCTTTAGGAGGACTTTGACCATTCTCTTCCTTTCATATTTTATTTATTTAGGTGAATTTTACATATTGTACATGGGAGATAGTTAGCTTTAACTTTTCTTTTCATAAGGTGTGGCAGGGAAATGAGACCAACTTGAGAAAATAGGAAAAAATGTATGGCTGTCATTTAGACACAGTGACCTTGTTTAGAGTGACCCGATGGCAGAGGCTTTGGATGTGGAATCTGGGATCTATTTAGAATATCTCAGGTTAGTGAGAGATGAGTGCACTTAAGGTTGTTCATGAGCTAGTTGGCTAATATTGGCGAGGAGCATCACTGGATTCAGAAAGAGTTAGAGACACAGAGAAGAAACAAAGCAAATCCGTTTGTTTGGATCTGACAGCCGAGAATGGTCTGGTTTTCCTGAGAGATATTTACTTCAGGGATGAGTCCCTCGTGCTTTGTTGGTACTGGGAACATGCTTACTAGCCATAGCTGAGCAGAGAAGGTTATATATCTGACCCAAGCTAGGTTGATCAGGATTTCTTTCCTGGAATTTGGATTGGGGATATCTCTGCATGTAGCTAAAAGTGAAGATTTATTTCAAGAATCTGGAGCTGTGAGACAACCATGTGCTTACAAAAGCAGGCATAGGCCAAAAAAATAGGATGAATAAAAATGATGTGCAGAGAGAAGAAGAGATAAAGCAACCATCTGCCTCCAAGACGAAACAGCACGAGAAAGTCTTGTTCCAGTCAATCATATCCCATCATTCACATATTCCAGTTCCAGCCCCTCCTAGAGCCGAGGTACACACTCCCCTCTATAGGTCTGAGAGATGCCAGTGTTTTTTCAAAATAAATACAGACACAGACTTATGTATTGTAATCCTTTCTTTTTGATGTTCTTAATATTTTTATAGTTTCTTTAACTTGCAAATAAAGAAACATCCAAAAAGCAAATGAAACAGGACTCAAGTCAATTCATCTGAATAAATAGCAGTGGTTTTTAGAAGCCATAAATAATCACAAAGGTATTCATTGCCAGTTATGGGATGGCTTCCAGTCTGAACCTAAAGAGAAAAGGACTTTCTGAATAACTCACAAGGAAATGAATTATCTAAAAGAGGAGGGAATGTCATTTGGCATATTCCTCATTACACGGACTGATGTTTGTCTGAATGGACCAAAGGAGTCAACTGTGGTATTTTGGAATATGAAAGATTCAAACGCAACCTCTTACAGTTGAGTTCTAGAATTTTTAATTTTATTTTTTAATGTGCTTGTTTGTGAGGTAAAAGAAGGCTACTAAATTCATCCTCAGGTAACAAAGGTCAAAAACAGAATTTGATAACTTTTAAGCCCTGTTTACAACTAAGCTCTAAGGCCATTTCAGGATGATACATTAGCTAAAGAGGCAATGTGGTCTACAATGCTTCTCAGATTTTAGTGAACCTTAAATAACCTGGGAACATGGTGAAGATGCTGCTTCCCTGGACTTCACTCCCATATATTTTGATTCTGTAGATTAGGTCTGGGGCCAAAAATCTACATTTTAAGCAAATATTTCAAGCATTCTAATTAGAAGGAGTCCCTGAAGCCAAACCTTGAGAATTCTGATGTGGGGTAATTATGATTTATCTTCACAATAATAACTGACCTGTGTGTAGAAGTCACCACATTTCTGAAGCTGTTTATTTATGCTAAGAAATATTAATGCCATTCTCATCCATTTCAGTTACTGTCAGGTTAAACTGATGTCATGAGCTATGATTATAATATTCATAGACCACTACTTACGTTACCAATCACAAGAGTGAAAGTTTACTGATTTCATGGGACAGTGCCCTGAATATTAAAGTACTACCTGACTGCAATTGTTAGCAGGTAGGAATTAGAGAGTGAAATCAAATGTTTACAGAAAAAAAAAAAAACTACTTGTTTTGATACGAATTTGGTTTCCTTTGTCAAGTGTCCATTTCTTCTTAATGGTCAAAGGTTAACAAAATCATGACATTTCAAGGTCTTTACCTCCTGCTCGCTCTTCTCCTTTCACAGGTGCCTCGTGTCCTTTTTTCACCATGGTTGCAGGTAGAAAGTGGGGCATTGGCTTATGTGCTTGTCCTCTCTTCAGAAGAGATGTTACATGTCAGGTTTATGAAGTCCTTTTGTCTTCTGGAGTTACTGTCTTTGACCGGTCTCTGAAGAAGGTAAGGTCCAGCTGCTCCCTAAATCTGTGCAGCATCCAAAGCTGGCCTCAGGGTATGAAGCATGCCATGTCTGTAGGTCCTGTATGTATTCTAGTGCAGTCACGCATGGCCACTTTCCTCACAATCCGCTCCAAGAGGTTCCATCCAAAGTTTTGATTAATAGAATCCTATTACTACAATAAGTACCTGTAATGATGTCTCATCCTTCAAAATTCTTTCATAGATTACTTTACTTTAGGCCCATTGGAAACCTCGCCTTTCTACCATGCTAACTCAGCTTCAAGGGAAATCGGGGGCTATCCTTGACTCTTCCACCATATGTTTCTACATTTTGAACTGCTACACTTACCTGTAGTACAGCTTTTGCTGACAAGCTAACATCACTAAACTGTAGTCCCCCATATCCAGGATAGCTCCTCTAATTTCCAGACAGTGTCCTTACTTGACCCATTGTTAAGGGGAGCCATGCTGAGTACACTCCCTAAC
This sequence comes from Carlito syrichta, assembly GCF_000164805.1. Lineage (NCBI taxonomy): Eukaryota > Metazoa > Chordata > Mammalia > Primates > Tarsiidae > Carlito > Carlito syrichta. The sequence goes on from NW_007255621.1 coordinate 728,151, forward strand.
ACAGGGATGAAGACATTTTATTTTATTATTTCATTTTAGTTGTGGGGTACATGTGAGGACTTACTACATAAGTAAATTGCATGCCAGTGAGGTTTGAGCTTCTTATGGGCCCTTTCTCCCCTGGTAGGGGACCTGTGTGTGGTTGTAGCCCCCTTATATGTCCTCCTTCCTTTTCTCTCTTCTTTAGCAGTCAGTGTCCAGCATCTGTTGTTTCCACCTTTGTGTTCATGGGACCAGTGATCAGGGCCTGCCTATGAGTGAGAACGTGAAATATTCTGTTTTTTACTACTGTGATAGTTCACTTAGAATGGTGCTCCCATGCATGCATCCATGCTGCTGCAAAATACACGGATTTTATTCTTCTTTGTAGCTGCATAATATTCTATTGTGTAAATGTGCCAGTACTATTTGCCATAGCAAAAACATGGAACCAACAGAGATGACCATCAAAAGTGAACTGGATAAAGAAAATATGGCATGAAGACGATTTCACTCTTCAATATTCTTCTCTACTGCTTCTCTCTTTGCTTAAATAGATTGTCTTTTTATATTTTGCTGTAATAAAATAAAAATATGTAGTTTTGCCTCATTCACACTTGCTTTAAATCGTGGACTTCTGAGAATACTATGGGGTTTTCTTTGTATTCAGTCCTTTGGAATTGAGTGTCTTTAATCTGAGCTATATACTATCTCTCAGGAGCCCATGCATTTTTGGTTTGTTCACTAGAGGCAATAGGGTACATGATTATTTCTTAAAAACAAACAAATAAACATAAATGATTCCCTGGAAAGCCTGTCACTTATAATTGTATTTGCTCCAACAAAACCTGTTCCATATTCCATACACTCGCACACTTGGCATTTTCTTATCTCTCCGCTATCTTTGATAGTCATCATTCTGCAAAACTCTACGTCTAACTTCTACTAGCTGGAAAGCACCACATAATATTTTCCCAAGAAATCTTCCCAAAGCCCTCAGTCTGGTTCTAGAGACCCCCATAGCGACCTCTCATGATTATTCTGTCCATATCTCTATTACTAAAATTAGTACATTGTATTACAATTACCTGCCCCAAGTCACCCATCAAATTGCAAGCATCTTAAGGATATATGTATTTTTTTGTCATCATTTTTGTATCAGCAGTGACAAGAACCTAGCAGGCACTTTTAAATTTTTCATTTGAAATAATTAATTTACAAATAAATTAATTCCATTAATATTAAGCAAGAAAATACAATATCAAAGAACATTTTTTGTATGGTATGCATAAATACTTAGATCAAAAAAGTTACCACCTAGGTGAGGTGTCAAGCAATGGCATGGTCTAGCTCCTGGAGATATAAAGGTCACCAGGACATGGTTCTGGAATTTGCTTTTCCTGACTAATGGCAAAGTCACAAGTAATTGCAACAAATGTGGATTTAAAGATGAATAAGAGTTTGAAAGGTAATGAAAGTTACAGCATACGCCAATACAGGGTCATGATAAAAGACCCAACATGCCTAAAAACCATGGGAGGATTTGGTGTTACTGGAACATCTTTCATGCTGACTGTGGTAGAAGATAAGCCAGAAAAGAGTCTTTACAAGATACAGAAAGCTAATCATAAGAATACTGATAGTTCATTTGCGAGTGCTTATTATGCAGGCTGGAAGCATATGCAATGCATGCATGCAATACTATTTAATCTTTACAACAAGTTAAATATTGTTAATAGTTACATAGATGAAAAGCTTAATTCAGGACTTCCAGTTTGGGAATACAGTATATAAGAAGCTTAGGAGCCACCACTCCAGACTAACAGCAAGTAAAAAATTAGGAAGGAAGGAAAGAAGGAAGGAAGGAAGGAAGGGGGAAGGGAGAGAGAGAAAGAGAGAGAGAGAAAGAAAGAAAGAAAGAAAGAAAGAAAGAAAGAAAGAAAGAAAGAAAGAAAGAAAGAAAGAAAGAAAGAAAGAAAAATAAAGAAATTTTCCTTAGCGATTTAAGAGAACTGAAGTCACAGAGCAAACCACTGCCAAAAGTTGGGGAGAAAGACAGATTGATACAAAGAATCACAACTTACTGTAGCAGAAACCTCCACACTAGAAGAAACCTGAATTATAACTGAGAATCTGCTGAAAACTTAGTGTGGAAAATTCTGAGTGTTAAAAACTCAAGGGCAGCCGGGCTCGGTGGCTCAGCCTGTAATCCCGCGCCTTTGGGAGGCTGAGGTGAGCGGATTGCCTGAGCCCGCGGGTTCGAGACCCGCCTGGGCAGCAAGACCTCATCACTACAATAAATCAAAAAATCAGCCAGGCATGGTAGCGCATGCCTGTAATTCCGGCTACTCGGAAGGCTGAGGCGGAAGGATCGCCGGAGCCCGGCAGGTTGAGGTTGCGGTGGCCGGGAGCGGCCACTGCACTCCAGTCTGGGTGACAGAGTGAGACTCCAACTCAAAAAAAAAAACAAAACTCAAGGGCGTTCCAGTACTGGGGGTCACCACATTTTTACCTCTGGAAGCCCAATCAGGTTCTCATACTGAAATATATATGTCAATGGTTTTAATATATATGTCCTTAACTTTTCTAGAGGGGAAGTGGTAAAGGAACTATTAAATATGCCAGAGCACTATGTTCTTAACATGATCTTTCCTTAGGAGAAACTAGCCAACAAGTGACTAACCTGCTGGGGTTTTATCAGAGCCTAAGTGATTGAGCAAAAGAAAAGGGAGACGGGAAATATAAAACTCTAGCCATCCTGTACCACCTAAGAGGAGAAACATAAATAAATAAAACTGAGAAGCACTGGTGACCTACAGTAAAGTGACACAGGGTTACCAAAATGTGAGACTTATTCATGGGACTACAGAAAGTTTCACCTTCCCTGATATCTCACCATCAGGTTACTAAAGGCCTTTTTATTACAGTCCCATGTCCACCTGTCAACAGAAAATGTTGCATATTAAGGGCAAAATTGACACTGAAGAACTGCACAAGTATCAGAATCAAATTCAGATATGGTAGGACTGTTGGTATTATGAGATAAAAACTGTAAAAATTATGATGAATATGCTGTGGATTTTAATGAAAAAAGTAAACAACATGCAAGAACTAGATAGATAATGTAAGCAGAAAGATGGAAATGTCAAGAAACAATTTTTTAAATGCTAAAGGTCAAAAGCACTAACAGAAACAAAGAATGCCTTTGATGGACTCGCTAATGGATTGGACACAGCTGAGAAAAGAATTTATGAGCCTGAAGATATGAAAATAGAAACTTGAAAAATTGAAAAACAAAGAGAAAAAAGACAGAAAAAAAGAACAAAATCTTGGAACAACTATGAAAAGTGTGGTATGTGTATGGGAAATACAAAAGGAGAATAAAAAGAGAAGTAGAAATATTTAAGAAAATAGTAACTGACAGTTTCTCCAAAATTAATTCCAGACACCAAACCACAGATCCAGAGAAACTCAGAAAATACTGAGCAAAATAAATCTAAAAAAAAAACCCAAAAAAAACCCCAACAAACTACACCTAGGCATATCATTTTCAACCTACTGGAAACCAGAGATAAAAATCTGGAAAGAAGCCAAAGGAAAAAAAATTACTTTACCTATTGAAAAGCAAAGATAAGAATCTTATCTGACTTATCCTCAGAAACCACATAAGCAAAAAGAGTAAAGTGAAATATTTAAAATATTGAGATTTAAAAATTCATCCACTGGAATTATGCACCTTCTCAAATTATCCTTAAACAGTGAAAGGGAAATGAAGGCTTCATTAGAGAAAAAGTTGAGATAATTCGTCAATAGACTTGCCTTCCAAAAATCAGTGAAAGGATTTCCTTAGAGAGAAGAAAAATGATAAAGGTCAGAAATTCAAATCAACATAGAAAAAGAAAGAACATCACAAAAGGAATAAGTGAAAGAAAACACAAACTTTTACTTTTTGTAATTTTTTTTTTTAATTGTAGAGACGAGTTCTCACCAAGTTGCCCGGGCTGGTCTCGAACCCACAGTCTCAGGCAATCCATTTGCCTCGACCTCCCAAAGTGCTGGGATTACAGGCTGAGTACTTTTGTAATTTTTAATTGATCTAATAGATACCACTGTGTTCAAATTACTAACAGGAACAATGTATTTGATTACGTGTGTACATACGTATGTATAAGTGAAACAAATGACAACAATAATACAAAGAATGAGAGGAAGGAATTATGAAGATTTTTAAATTATAAGATGCACTTCCCATGAAGTGATATAGAGTTATTTGAAAGCAGACGGGAATTGATTGTAAATGTATTTTGTGAAATTTTGGGCTAAAGAAAAAAGTATAAATAATATGCTAAGAAAGAAGAGAAAATGGAATCATATATGAAACTCAATCAAAACTACAAAGAGAAGAAAAATTGTAGAAGGCAAAAATGAAAACAAAGAACAAATAGAAAAATAGAAAACAGTAACAAATGTAGTAGATATTAATCTAACTAATTAATAATTATTGTAAATGTCAATGGTTTTAATATATCAATGAAACAACAGAGATTGTCACAATGAATCAAAAACAAGACTCAATTATATACTGTCTACAAGAAATTGACTTTAAATGTAAAGGCATATATAATTTAAAAGTAAAGGGATGGAGAAAGATACACTATACTAACACTAATCAAAAGAAAGCAGGGCTAGCTATATTAATTTCAGACAGAGAAGACTTTAGAGCCAGGAAAGTTACTGCTAGGGGAGGGAGTGTGGAGGCACACTTCATCAATAAGGGTATCTGATCTCAAACCAAGTTACCTGGAGACCAAAGTAAGGCCCAAACTTTACCTGTACAATGACCATTTGTATACCTAATCCTGAATTGTACCCCATATCTTTAAAATAAAAATTAAAGCAAACAAACAACAAAAAAGAAAGAAAGAGGGTAGTTATATAAAGGAGTAAATACTCCAGGAAGACATAACAATTCTTACGGTGCATACAACTAACAAGAGAGCATGAAAATATATGAGCAAAAACTGATAGAACTACAAGAAGAACTAGATGAATCCACTGTTAGAGTTGGAGACTTTAAATCCTCTATTAGAAGTAAACTGATACAGCATGCAGAAAATCAATAAGGATATAGTTGAATGAAATGGCACCATCAATCAATAGGATATAATTCACATTTATAGACTATTTTATCTAATAATCGAATATTACATATTCTTCTCAAATTCACTTCGAACATTCACCATGAGAGACCATATTCTTGTCCATAAAGCGCATCTTAACAACTAAAAAGAATATAAATCATACGATGTCTACTCTCAGACAAACAATGAAATTAAACTAGAAATCAACAACAGAAAAGAGTCAGAAAATTCTCAAATACTTGAAGATTAGACAACACACTTTTTTTTTTCTTTGAGTTGGAGTCTCACTCTGTTGCCCAGACTGGAGTGCAGTGGTCGTTCCCGGCCACTGCAGCCTCAACATGCTGGGCTCCGGCGATCCTTCCGCCTCAGCCTTCCAAGGAGCTGGAACTACAGGTGTGCGCTACCACACCCGGCAAATTTTTTTTGATTTATTGTAGAGATGAGGTCTCGCCAAGTTGCCCAGGCAGGTCTTGAACCCGCGGGCTCAGGCAATCCACTCGCCTCAGCCTCCCAAAGCGCTGGATTACAGGCTGAGCCACCAAGCCCGGCTTGACAACACACTTTTTAATAACACATGGGTCAAAGGAGAAATCTCAAAAATAAATTTTAAATATTTTGAAGTTTTAAAAAATGAAAACACAACTTTTCAAAATTCATGAGATGCAAAGAAGACAGATATATATATATACATATATATATAGCATTGAATGCATGCAATATAAAATAAGAAAGATATCAAATCAAATATCTAAGATTCAACTTTAAGAGAGTTAGGAAAGAGAAAGGACAAAATTATTAATATCAGGAAAAAAAGGAGCATTACTATAGATGTTATAGACAAAGCATTATAAAATAATACTGTAACAGATTCCATGCACACATATTTGATAATGTAAGTGAAATGGACCAGTTTCTTGAAAGACACAATCTACCAAAACTCACACAAGAAGAAATACATGATCTGAATAGGTATATGTCTATTAAGTCAATTGAATCAATAATTAATGACCTTCTAAAACAAAAAGCCCCAGGCCTAGATGGGTTTACTTGTAAATGATAGTCAACATTTAAGAAAGAAATTATACCAATACGCTACAATTTCTTTTAGAGCATAGAAGACAAGATGCTACCTGACACATTTTATAAAGTCAATATAACTCTAATATCAAAATCAGAAAAAGACATTACAAGAATAGAAGACAACAGACCAATATCTTTCATGAACATATATGAAAAATCCTCAAGAAATACTGGCAAATTGAATCCAACAACATATAAAAAGAATTATAACAATACCACTACTTAAAAGTTATTTCAAGTATGCAAGGATATGCAATCAATTTAATCCACCACATCCCCACATCAACAGGTTAATGAAGAAAAGTTACATAATCATATCAATAAATGCAGAGAAAGCAGTTTACAAACTTTAACACTCATTAATAGTAAAAAAAATTCAGCAAACTCATAATAGAGGGAAATTTCCTCAACTTGATAAAGATATCTACTCAAAATCTTCAATTAACCTCATACTTTATGGTGAGAAATTCAAAGCTCCCCCACTAATATTCAGAACAAAGCAGGGATATCCTTTCTCACTACTGCTGTTCAACATCATACTGGAAGTCTTAGCTAACACAGTAAGACAAGAAAAGGAAATAAAAGAATATGAATCTGAAAGAAAGAAATAAAACAGCTTTTGTCCACAGATGGCGGATTCATCCATGCAGCAAATCTAAAATAATGGATCAACCCTCCCCCCCAAAAAACCCCTCTTAGATCTAATTAACACCTATAGCAAGATTGCAGGATACAAAGTTAATATATAAATGTCAATTATTTCCTTATATCCCAGCAAGGAACAAGTTGGATTTGAAATTAAGACACAATGCCATTTATAATAGCACCTCCAAAAATTAAAAACTTAGTTATAATTATAACAAGATATATTTAAAATGATGTGAGGAAAACTATAAGAATGTGATGAAATATATCAAATAACTGAATAAATGGATACATATTTTATGATCATTGATAGGAAGACTCAGTATTGTCAAGATGTCATTTCTTCCAAACTTGATCTATACGTTCAGCACAATCCCAATTGAAATTTCAGAATGTTGTTTTGTGACTATCAGCAGACTGATTCTAAAGTTTATACGGAGAGGTAAAAGACCCAGAATAGCCAACTCTGTATTGAAGGAGAAGAACGAAGTTGAGGGCCTGACACTACTTGACTTCAAGATTTACTATAACTTGACTTCAAGATTTACATCAATCAAGACAGTGTACTACTGACAAAAGTACAGACAAATAGATTTTTTAAAATAGAATAAGGAACCCAGAAATAATCTCACATTGCCCACTGATTTTTTTCAAGTGCAACGGCAATACAATGCAGCAAAGATAGTCTTTTCAACAAATGGTTCTGGAACAATTGGGCATCCACATTAAAAACAAAAAGAAAAAAGAAAGAAAGAATCTACACATATACCTTACATCATGAAAAATAACGTAAAAAAGATTACAAGCCAAAACGTAAAACTATAAAACTACTATGAAATAACATAAGAAAAAACCTCGGTGACCTTGATTATGATGACTTTTTAGGTACCACACAAAAGACACAGACTAAGAAAGAAAGAATTGATAAGTTGAATGTCATTAAAATAAAAATGTCTGCCCTGTGAATGACATTGGCAAGAGCATGGGAAGACAAGACCGAGAGAAACTATTTGCAGAAGAAACATCTAATGAAGGACTGTTATCCAAAATAGACAATGAACTCTTAAAAATCAACAATATAAAAAAGAGCAATCCCATTTGAAAAATGAGCAGAAGATCTGAACGGATACCTCATCAAAAAAGATATACTGTTGGAAAGTAAACATGTGAAAAGATCTTCAATATCATGTGTCTTTAGGGAACTGAAAAGTAAAACAGCAATGTGGTAAATTACACACCTGTTGGAATGGCCAAAATCCAGAAACTGACAACACCAAATGTTGGTGGGGATGTGGAACAACTGGTACTCTCATCCATTGCTGGTGGGAATGCAAATAGCACAAATACTGCGGGAGCATGTTTGACAATTTCTTACAAGATTAAACAGATTCTTACCACACAACCCAGCAATCACACTCCTAGATAGTTACCTAAAAGAATCAGAAACTTAAAACCACATAAAAAAGCCTGCACATGGGTGTTTATAGTAGCTTTAGTGCCGCAACCAAGATGCCCTTCAGTATTTAAGGGAAAAAATAAACATTCAGACATTAGAATATTATTCAGTGCTAAAACGAAACAACATATCAAGCCATGAAAAAACACAGAGGAAACTTGAATGAATACATCTTACTAAGTGAAAGAAGCCGGTCTGAAAAAAGCTGCATATTATAAGATTCTGATATTCTGTGTTATATTCAGAAAAAGGCAAAGTATGCAGAGAGTGAAAGGATTAACGGTTGTGTGGAATAAGTGTGGAGGGAGAAATGAAAAGTTGGAACACAGAGGATATTTAAGGCAGTGGAACTATTCTGCATGATACTATGATACAAGTCATTATATATTTGTAGAAATCCAAAGAATGGTACAACATCAAGAGTGAGCTTTAATGAAAACTATGGACTTTGGATCATAATGATCTATCAGTGTGAGTTCATTGATTGTGACAAATACACCAATCTGAAGTGAGATGTCGATAGTGGGGGAAGTTGTATTTGTATGAGGATGGGGGTATATAGGCTACCTTTGCACTTCTTTTAAGTCAACTTTGCTATGAATCTACAACTGCTCCCAAAGTATAGGGTTTTTTTTTTTAAGTTTTATGCAAAGACTATGTGTACTGTCTGATGAACAAGAGTTGATTAATAGTGAATACATGCATCGATTATTAAATTACGACTTTCCTAATGTTGCACAATTGTGATTACTAAAAACCTGCAGCAGGAAAATTCAGCTATTTTAGATCTCAAGCAACTAAGGACCATTCCTGTGAATATACGTAAACATTACAGTCTCACTGGCAGATGATGTCTAGAAATAATGTCCTTGCTCCAAGCCTGCTATGTCGTCACAGTCACCTAAATGCTTACTCAACTAAAAGCTTGTCCTGTGTATTCAATGCCAGTACCCAGTTTACAAAGTGCACTTTGGGCCTGATTCTCCATGTGTATCATAGTTACCCACTGGTATTAGCACTGTGAGGTTACGCATTGCCACTTCCCACCCCCGGTGCTGTCTGTTACACCTGATAATGCCGTGGAACTTGTCCTTCTTTATGGCTGCATAATATTCCATCATGTATATGTACCACTTTTTTTTAATGCAGCCTACTTTTGATGGACAGTAGGGTTGGTTCCATGTTTTTGCTACTGTGAATAGTACAGCAATAAACATGTGTCTGTAGTGTCTTTTTTGTAGAATGACTTGTGGTCTTCTGGGTATTTTCCCAGAAGAGGGATTGCTGCATCATATGGAAGGTCAGTTTCTAGTTCCTTTAGAAATTGTCACACTGTTTTCTATAGAGGTTGTATTAGTTTACACTCGCACCTAGAGTGTAGATGCATCCCCTTTTCTCCACTCCCATGCTAGCATCTGTTGTTTTTTGACTTATTAATGATGGCCATCCTTACTGGAGTTAAGTAGTATCTCAAAATGGTTTTGATTTGCATTTCTCTGATAATTGGTGAGGCTGAACATTTTTTCATGTAGTTGTTGGCTGCTTGCATGCCTTCTTTTGAGAAGTGTCTATTCATGCCCTCTACCCATTTTTTAATAGGGTTGTTTGTTTGTTTATTTGTTTGTTTTACTTTCTGCTCGTTTAAGTTCCTTGTATATCCTGAACATTAGGACTTTGTTAGATACAAAGTTGGCGAATATTTTTTCCCACTCCGTGCGGTGTCTCCCTACTTTCTTGATGGCTTCTTTGCTGTGCAAAAGTTTTTCAGTTTGAAGAGGTGCCACTTGTCTATCTTTTCTTTTATGGCATATGCTTTTGGGATTTTAATTAAGAATGAGTTACATACTCCAATGTGCATAAGAGTGTTTCCTGCATTTTCTTCTAGGATTCTTAGCGTTTGGGGTTTTATGTTTAGGTCTTTGAACCATTTAGAGTTGATTTTTTAAAATTTGGGAGGTAGGGATCCTTTTTTATTCTTCTACACATGGTCAGTCAATTTTCCCAGCACCATTTGCTAAGTAAGATCTCCTCTCCCCAGTGGTCGTTTTTGTTGACTTTGCCAAAGATGAGTTGGTTGAGAGATCAAGTTTTTGCTTCTGGAATCTCTGTCTTGCTCCGTTGATCTTTATGCCTGTTCTTATACTAGTACCAGGCTATTTTGATTACTGTAGCCTTACAGTAAAGTTTCACGTCTGGAAGTGTGATACCTCCTGCTTTGTTTCTTTTGCTGAGAATTGTTTTGGCTATCCATGCTCTTTTTTGTTTCCATGGGATTTTCTGCACTGTCACTTCTAGGTCTGAGAAGAATGATGTTGGTAATTTGATGGGTATTGTGTTGAATCTCTAGATTGCCTTGGGTAGGATGGACATCTTTACAATATTGATTCTTCTAATCCATGAGCAAGGGATGTTTTTCCATTTGTTTGTGTCATCTTTGATTTCTTTGAGAAACGTTTTGTAGTTCTCATTGTAAACGTCTTTCACTTCTCTGGTTAGGTAGCTGCCAAGGTATTTTCTTTTCTTGTGTGTGGCTATTGTGAATGGGATTGTGCTTTTTATTTGGTTCTCTGTCTGCTTGTTGCTTGTGTATAGAGATGAAGCTGTCTTTTGCACATTGATTTTGTATCCTGAAACTTTCCCAAAGTCATTTATCAGTGCAAGGATATTTTTGAGGGACTCTCTTGGGTTGTGAAGATATAGGATCATACCATCAACAAAGAGGGATATCTTAACTTCCTCTTTCCTATTTTGATACCACTAATTTCCTTTCCTTGCCTGATTGCTCTAATGAGGACTTCCAGCTACTATATTGAACAGGAGGTGTGCGAGTGGGCAGCCTTGTCTTATTTCCATATTTAGGGGGAACGTTCCAACTTCTGTTCCTTGAGCAATATGTTGACTGTGGGTTTATAATAGACAGCTCTTACTATTTTGAGCAATGGTCTTTCTATACCTACGTGTTCAAAGGTTTTTATGAAGAAATGATGCTGGATTGTCGAAAGCTTGTTCTGCATCTAATGATATTATCATGTGGCTCTTCCAAATGGACTTATTAGATATCTACAGAACACTTCACCCAACAACTATAGAGTATATATCTTACTCATAAGTACATGGAACATACTCCAAGATAGACCACATTCTTGGATATAAATCAAGAATAAACACATTCAAAAGATCAAAATAATATAATGCATCTTCTCAGATCACAGTGGAATGAAAATAAATATCATCACCAAGATGCCCCCAAAATACACAAAGCCATGGACACTAAACAACATATTGCTGAACGACTTCTGGCTCAACACAGAAATCAAGATAGAAATTAAAAGACTCCTGGAAACAAGTGAAAACAGACTCATCTTATCAGAATCTCTGGTATGCTATGAGATCAATACTAAGAGGAAAATTTATAACTCGACACACACACTTCAAGAAAACCAAAAAGATCACAAGTAAACTGCCTAAAGTCGCAACTAAGGGAGCTACAAAGACAAGACCACCAAACTCCTAACTTCTGCAGAATAGTACAGATCACCAAAATAAAGTTGTAACTACGAGAATAGAAGGCAAAAATATTATAGAAAAAAGTCAACAAGACAAAAAGCTGGTTCTTTGAAAGGATAAAAAAGATTGATGAACCCCTTAGCCTGATTGACTAAGATAAAAAGAGAGAAAACCCAAATAAATACAGTTACAAACACAAAAGATGAAGTCACAACTGGCCCTGAAGAATTCAAAAAATTGTCTTAGAGATTGCTGCACACACCTGTATAGAAATAAACTCAAAAACCTAAAAGAAATGGAGGACTTTCTGACCTCACACAATCTTCCAATGTTGAAATAAGAAGAAATTGAAACCCTAAACAGATGAATAACGATTTAGGAAATCAACTCTGTCATAAGAAAGCTACCTACCAAAAAAAAAAAACCAACCCTGGACCAGATGGCTTTTCAGCTGAATTCTACATAACAAACAAGGAAGAACTGATGCCATCTTATTGAAAGTATTCTGGACAATGGAGAAAGATGAAACTCTCTCTAAATCACTTTTTGAAGCTAATGTTATGCTGATATCCAAACTTAAGATCCAGCAAGGGAAGAGAATTACAGGCCAATTTCCTTGATGAATATAGATGCAAAAATTCTCAATAAGATTCCGGAAAATCAGATCCAACAACACATCTCAAGAATCATCCAGCATGACCAAGTAGGCTTCATTCCAAGGATGCAAGCCTGGTCAACATCTGCAAGATCATAAACTTAACTCAATACATTAACAGATGTTTATTGCTCTTTTATGAAAGGTAACAACACAAACTTTGCAGACAGGCAATCCGACTTAGGTTTGCCGCTTAATAAGTCTCTTTTTAAGCCACATTTTCTGCACCTGGAAAATGGGAATGATGCTAACCACTTACCAAAATTATAAGAATTAATGATAAGAATTAAGGAAGACATCAAATCAATCAAATGTCTTATGCTTAATAAACACATGAGCAATTTTAGTTTTTCCTCCTTATTTGGCACTGAGTCTAGGATAAACAACATTCTTCTAAAATCAGATAGTTTCCTTTAATCCTCAACCTGTTCCTTGATTCTGATCTACTATTCTTTATACATCTAGTGCTATGTACAATTTGTGTTAATTTTCTGGGACTGCCATAACACATTATCACAAGCCACGTAGCTTAAAACAACAGAAGTTTTTTAAAACTCTCTCATATTTATGGAGGCTAGACATTCAAAATCAAGGCACAGTGAGGTTGTGCTCCCTCCAGCGACTGTAGGGAAAACTAAGCTCTTTGCCTCTTCCAGCTTCTGGTGCCCGTCAGCATTCCTAGGCTTGTGAACACATCACTCCAATCTTTGCCTGTGGTCACATTATCTTCTCCATTTCTGTCTGTGTGTCTTTTATTCTCTGTGTTTCTTCTTAGGACAATTATCATTGGATGTAGGGCCCACTCAGATAATCTTGAACAGTATCTTCATCCTGAGATGCTTAATTTAATTATATTTGCAAATGCCCTTTTTCCAAATAGGATAACATTCACAGGTTCAAGGAGCAGAATACAGACAATAGGCCATTATGTTGGCCTATTGTTCAGCATTAAACTCAAGAACAGAATAATAAGGTAAAATATTTGCATATGATCTAGATATTTGTCTGACCTAGATATCTGTTATAACTTGTATTTTTGTTTTTGTTTTTTTTTTTAAATGCGCACAACTATTACATGAAAATCCACAAGCAATTTGTAAAGAAATGACATAATAAAAGTGGTTAAAATGAGAGTGTCCAAACAATTGACAGAATCATAACACTAGAATATGCCATAGCACATTCACATATTTTTTATTATGTTTATTTTCTTTTTTTTTTTTTTTGAGTTGGAGTCTCACTCTGTCGCCCAGACTGGAGTGCAGTGGCCGCTCCTGGCCACCGCAGCCTTGACCTGCTAGGCTCCGGCGATCCTTCCGCCTCAGCCTTCCAAGTAGCCGGAATTACAGGCATGTGCTACCACACCCAGCTGATTTTTTTTGATTTATTGTAGAGATGAGGTCTCGCTGCCCAGGCGGGTCTCGAACCCTCGGGCTCAGGCAATCCACTCACCTCAGCCTCCCAAAGGCGCGGGATTACAGGCTGAGCCACCAAGCCCGGCTTATTTATTTTCAAGAGATATATCATTTGATGATGGATTGTGTGCTCATAGAACTAAAATATCTGATGAAAAAGACATAGATTGGAAGAACCAACATTGTTAAAATGTACATCCTACCCAAGGCAATCTACAGATTTAATGCAATACCCATTAAATTACCAGCAACATTCTTCTCAGACCTGGGGAAATGACAATACAAGAATTCTTATGGAAACATAAACAACTGCGAATAGCCAAAACAAACAATCCTCAGCAAAAAAAAAAAAAAAAAAAGCAGGAGGTATCACACTCCAAGACTTTAAACTTTATTAGAAAGCTACAATAATCAAAACAGCCAGGTATTGATACAAGAACAGGCATATAGACCAGTGCAACAGGATAGAGGTTCCAGAAGCAAAACCTCAATTTCTTAACCAACTCATCTTCAACAAAGCCTCCATCACCAACCACTGGGGAGAGGAGAACCTATTCAGGAAATGGTACGAGGAAAACTGGCTGACCACATATACAGGATTAAAACAAGACCCCTACCTATCACCATACATAAAAATCAACTTCAAATGGATCAAAAAGCTAAACGTTAAACCTCAAACTATAAGAACCTTAGAAAATGCAGAAGACACCCTTATGGAAATTGGAACTGGCAACCAATTCCTGATCAAAACCCCAAGTGTCCATGCAATAAGAGATAAGATGGACAAGCGGAACCTCATCAAGCTGACAAGTTTCTGCAAAGCCAAAGAAACCATCAAGAGAGCAGAGATACAGCCTACAGAATGGGAAAAAATATTTGCCAACTGTATGTCTGACAAAAGCCTAACATGTAGGATCCACAAGGAACTCAAATGTGCCAGAAAGAAAAAAACCAAACAGCCCCACTACAAAGTGGGCAAAATATATGAATAGACTCTTATCAAAAGAAGACATAGGAGCAGCCAACAGACACATGAAAAAAATGCTCAGCCTCACTAATCATCAAAGAAATGCAAATTAAAACTACCCGAAGATACCGCCTAACTCCATTCGGGATGGCTATCATCAATAACTCAAAAAAAAACAAACAAAAAAAAAACAAAAAAAAACCAGATACTGGAGAGAATGCAGGAAAAAGGAATACATTTACATTCTTGGTAGGAGTATAAACTAATACAACCTCTGTGGAAAACAGTTTGGTGATTCCTAAAAGATCACCTAAAAGTTGACCTTGCATATGACCCTGCCATGCTCCTACTATGAATATACCCAGAGAAACTCAAATCCTTCTATGAAAAAGATACCTGCACATGTATGTTTATTGCAGCATTGTTTACAATAGCAAAAACATGGTACCAACTGTGCTGCCCATTGAAAGAGGACTGGATAAAAAAAGTGGTACATATACACGATGGAATATTATGCAGCCTGAAGGACAAAATTATGAACTTCACAGCAATTTGGATGAATTTAGAGTCTATAATTTTGAGTTAGCTATCACAGAAACAAAAAACTGAGTATCACATGATCTCACTGATAAATGAACCTTGAACAATTATCATAATACTATTAGAAAAGGATTGGGGCCGCGCTCGGTGGCTCAGCCTGTAATCCCAGCACTTTGGGAGGCCGAGGTGAGTGAATTGCTTATGCCCGTGGGTTCGAGACCCACCTGGGAAACTTGGCGAGACTTCATCTCTACAATAAATCAAAAATTAGCCTGGGGTAGCACGTGCCTGTAGTTCCAGCTACTCGGAAGGCTGAGGCGGAAGGACCGCCAGAGCCCAGCAGGTCGAGGCTGCAGTGGCCGGGATTGTACTCCACATCTTTAAAATTAAAAATTAAAAAAAGAAAAAGACAAATAAAAATTACTATCTTTCCCAATGATTCTAACACCTATGTTGGTGATTCACAAGATTTTGTCACTGCAAAAGTCGATTAAACATGTCATTAATGTGATTTGACCTCTTCTTATTAGCCTCATGGTAGAACTTGGCATTACAGAACACTGCATGTCCTCTAAGTTCTTGTTCTTCTCTAGGAATAATCTCCTTTCATATTGTATCTTCTTACATCCTTGCAAATACACAGACAAGATCCTTATCTGCACTGGATATTCCAGTAATTTAAGCTTTCCTTTTTCAAAGAATTAATGTGCATTCTGGTCATAGTAAAAGCTCTACCTACTAGTTTAGACTTTGTGGCTGACTGTCTTTGCCCAGATACCCTACAAAATATAGTCTGAGTCTTTTATGGTGGTATTAATCTCTTTAATTCCTCTTAGGCTGTGGCATTATTTCTGATTTACTACATTGACCAGGAATCAAGCAGTTTCACTTGATCTCTTCTACAGAAACTACTCCTACATTTTAGGTCATGGAACTGTGTGAGATAACTTTCAAATGTCAATGATCTTATCTACCACAATCATACGTTCCATGTTAGGCCAGGATAATATACTCAGACTTACTGGACCTATTGTAGATTGGACTTGGCCAAAACTCCAATCATCAGCTAGTCTCAAAAAGGAGGACAATGATAGTGTATGTTTCCTGGCAGAAGTGTAAACTCAGATATGGATCTGAAAGTTCTTGAAAAGTTTTTGTATTCTCCTTTTCCAGTATATTTCAGCCCTAGCCAATGGTCTCAGGTTCCTGTGGGAAAGGAATGAAAAATATTGACTAGATATATTTGCACTGGTTATGCTGGGTCCTTTCTCAGCAGGATGCTTCCCTGTACCCCTTTTCAATCAATAACCTCTAAGTTTGTGAACAGATCTATATATGGAAACTTCAACAGAATAAAGGACAGCAATATCACATTGGGTCAGTGACTGAGATTTGTGACTACAGGATAAGCATGAGTCTTTGCTTGGGACCCACCACAGTCAGAAATCAATGTTGAGATCTGCAGACAGACAGGACCAAGTGGACCTGAGGTAGCTCATAAACTAGGTCTGGTAAAAAAGCAATCTTATGTTGCTCTGGCAAGTAGAGAATCTAGAGATTCCTACTACCTATTTATCAGCCATGTGGATCTTAACTTTGATGACACTCCCCCTCGCAAATGTTTTCTCCATTCCACTTTTTAGTGGATGGATCATGTATGGAAGAAGGAGTAGCTGAAGTACGTGTCTTGTTCCATGCACATGCACAAACTAGCTCCATCTGTACCCTCTAAAGTTCCTGGTTAAATTATATTTGTTCCCATCTCTGTCCCTGTCTCTGCATTCATGCATGCTGACTTCATTCTTTTTCACTTTACTCAATCGTTGTGCATGCCTCTTCTTATGTGCTGGATTTATCTAAATCAGTCCCATTTCTTTTTCCTGTAATATGTCTGTGGACTCATTCAAAACATATGTTCCTGGGACTGCTTCCCATCAAGCACTATAATTTGTTCTGGGGAAATTGTAAAATTAAAATTAAAATATATACCCCACAATTTTAAATAAAAATTAAAAGAAGAAAAAAATAAAATAAAATATAAAACTCCCATACCTGCCATCAACTCCGGCGAAACATTAAGATTTTTTTGCTTTTGCTTCAAACAGTTTAACAAACATACAATGAACTTATTGATTCTGACCTTCAGACTACTTTATTTTTCTCTGCTATCTCTGCAAGTAGCACAAAGATAGTAGACTGGCCCACTGCCTGACAATACATGTAATGGACATAGTTCTTTGCCTATTCATGAACTATTTCTCATATCTTTCTTGCTAATTTAGTCATTTTATTTGAATATTGGACATAAATGTCTTAAATTTTGTGTACGAGAAGTTCACAACCCAGTTCCGGACAAATTGAGATATAAGGTAAAGGCTATTGGTGATGAGGGATGGCATGCCCTGGAGAGATTTTGATAAAAGACAGAAAAAAATCACAAGGAATTTTTTTTCACTGTCTTTTCCTTCCAGTATTTGTTTTCCTATGAAGATATGGCAACAGGCTCACGTGGAACAAGCCAAGAGAAATAAATGCACAGAAGCTGACTCAATACTTTGAATTCACTGAGTTGCTAAGCCAGTGTTTGAACTATCTACCTCTATACTTGTAATGGGAAGTACTTAAACATCTTAAGACACTGTCTGCTCCATTGTGTTGTTTTTGTCCCAACCCATTATTCCTAACTAATACGATATCTTTCTTAATCTCTTTAATTCTACTCTCCATACACTGACTTCTGAACACATTCTACTGTTTTTGAGGTAAAAACTCACCACTTCTCACAGCCTCATCTTGACTTTACTCAAAACAAGCAAATCAATAAACAAAAAAATAAGCAAATATATTTTATATAAGCATTTACACTTTTGTCTTCATTTCTAGTTTAACTGCTACATTTGTGTAATTATACATATTCTTGTATCCCACCCTTCAGTCTAGAAACAAATTACTCTTTACTTTGCTAAAGCTAACTTGTACCTTTTAAAGATATCTCTTTTCATCCTTGAGAACATCTATTTCTACAGCTATTTGCATTCGGCTAATAGTTCTCTTCCTGATTTGGTTTCCTTTTTTTTGTCTGTCTTCAAATTTGTCTTGTGTGTGTGTATGTGTGTATGTGCATGTGTATGTGTGTATGAGAGAGAGAGAGAGAGAGAGAGAGAGAGAGACTCACTCTGTTGCCCAGGCAGGAGGAGCACACTGGTGGCATAATCATAGCTCACTTCAGTCTTGAATTCCTGTGCTCAAATATTCTCCCTCTTCAGTCTCCCTAGTAGATGGGACTATTACATGCAACACCCTGAACAGCTCATTATTTTTGTAGAAATGAGAATTTTACTATATTGCCCTTGAACAACTGGCTTCAACCAATCTTCCTGCCCTGCCTAAAATTATTTTATTCTGAAAAATATTAATCAATATTGCTCTACTGGCTAATTTTCAAACTTCTTTTAAAATATTTGATAATTTTATTTCTTTCCTTGTTCTCTCATAACCTCTTTCAATCAGGTGCCTGTTCCCGCTATTGACCTTAAACTTTCTCATTAATTTTTCATTGCCAAATTCAGTGGCTTCTACTTGTCATCCTTCTCCTTAAGCCCTGAATCAGCTTAGCAATACCACTTTCCTAAAGTGTTTTTCTACCTCAGTTTCAATTAACTACAATATACTAATTCTGTCTTTCTGATCATCCCTTTGATGTTCTTAACTGAATATTTTGTTTCTTTAAATATTTACATTCCAAATATTCAGACTCCTGGTTTCTTCTCGATTTTGGGGGAGGGGTGAGGGTGGGGGTGGGAATCAATTCCTTCTTATGGGTAGATGTCATTTTGATGAAAATGGTACCAGATAGAGATTTGGGACAGATCCTTGAGCCCAATTCACAGGATACCGTCACAACCTGTCGAGAACCTAATTTTTCCTATTTGTCAATAATGAATAGTTATCATTAAGACAGCATTTAGCTCTATTTTACATTAAGGGACCACTGAAACCTGCATCCCTGATCCTTCCTACTGCCTATGTTCGCTTTGATGCTCCACGGCTTTTTCTTTTTTTTCCCAAATCAATATGAGAAAAATCAAACATTTCTTCTTTCTCTTTATGTTTTCTCTCCAGTAACTCCTTCATTACTTTTACTCTTGTGGGTCTTTCTTTTTGACTGTATTGTCTCCCATAAGTCTTAACTTTCATCAAATAATGTTTGTGTCATGATATTCAGCTCCTCCAAATTTTGATTAACTTCGCATTGTTTGAAACATTGAAATTAATTATTTTCTCATTTTCAATTCCCTTTTAAGTTGACCCCAACATACCTGTCAAGTATTTTTTCTACTACTCCCTTTATCCTCTGTACTACTAAATCCAGTTCCCTAGATGTTTGCAAAATGTCTCATTTTGTTTCTGTCTCAGTACCCTTGCTCATATTGTTCTCCTGTCCGAAATTCTCCCCAGTTTCTCCTAGCTATCTAAATACTGACTGTTTAAAAATCCCTTCTTTTATAAAGTTTTCTCTGATTGATTCTTGTCTTTGATCATTTTACACTTTCTGAAATACTATTCAACTAATATCCAGCATATCATAGAAAATTACAGTTGATAAGAGCTTAGATTTACTTCTTAGGATTCATCTATATATTGTCATATATGGAATGCTAATTGTTTCATATTGGTGAGTGAAAGTTTTCAAAATACTAAAGACATCCTGGAAGGAATTTTATGCCTTTTGTTTCTATCATTTGTCATTAACCTGTTGAGTGAGTCACATACTAGCAACTGTCCTTTCTAAAATTAAAACATTCTTATTATTCAAATTTTATGGTTGAAAATGATAAAGTTCTGTGAGATTGGTGGTTAATCCAAATTAACATTTTGAGAGTCAAGAAGCTTCAAATCAGTCTACCTTTAAAGTCCAAGCTTTAACTTTTTTTGCTGAGCACAGTAAAGAACTTCAGAAAATACTCACAAGTCAACAAATTGTCACCAGCTCTGTGATCTCATGGGGACCAGAGGAAATATATAATTCAATTCAGGCATTTGAAATTCTCAGACACCAAGCTTAATGTTAAAATAAGTAGTGGAAAACTCCTCAATAGTTGAGATGAGTCAACATTTTCAATATTTAACAAAGCATATCTGTGTCAGCTTGTGACTTTCTGGATAATACAGTGGTACATTGGTCTTGTCATACACACTGAGAAAATTCATCCATTCACACTTAACCAGTTGTTCTATACTGGGAATGAAAAAGTTGGAAAAATAAAAATCAAGACCTTAGAATTCTTAAGTACACAAATATAATATACTTTTATTTGTGAAAAAACTACCATTCCACCTGATAAAATTGATGTTAAAACATTTGACATGAATTTTAATTATATGAATAAAAATAAGTGTTGTGTGCCTTTGTGATTATCTGTAGAAGCATACATGTAAATCAAAAGCTGGGGTGTTCGATTTTATTTAGGGATTCTTTTGATAATCTTCTCTACACCTTTATTTGTTATTCATCCTGATAAAACTAGCAGAGATCTAAAGTTTTTTGGTTTTGTTTTTAGTTTTTTTACATTAGCATCTACTAGCCCACATCTCAGATAAATCATCCATGAAAGTATGTGGCTTTGAAAAGAAAATTAATTATGAAAATAAAAACATAGGGTTTTTTGTTTGTTTGTTTGTTTGTTTTCCAGGTATGAGAACCAGGTAAATGTGAAAGCTCAGAGTGTACAGGACTCTTCAGCACATGCTGATCCCTGGAAGAGTAAGGAGAGGACGTCACACACCAAGCACTATCGCTCAGCCTGAGCCATAACACCTAGAACAGGACAACACTGGCCAGTTTTCTTCACTTACTATCTTGAAATGGTTACGTCTTTACTTTTAGATTAGAAAATATAAGTTATGTAACTAATGGGATTCTGTTGGAGCAAATGGAACTAAGGCGAATTTCAGATCAACGATCTTAGAAATTTAACTTACTGAGAAACAAGCTGTAACAGAAAAAGTCAGTCTATTCATTTTAGTAGTCATTCACTGAACCTCTACTCTGTGCCAAATGTTATGTTCAGTGCAGTTGATGAATCAAAATTTGCAATCCTGGACTTTGACCTAAAGAATTTTATAATTTAAGTTAGAAATTAAACCATAAATTATAATGTGATGTGCACTATGGACAAACATATACCAAAGAAACTTTGGCCAGGCTTGGTGGTTCAGCCTGTAATCCCAGCACTTTGAGAGGCCGAGGTGAGTGGATTGCCTGAGCTCGCGGGTTCGAGACTCGCCTGGGCAACTTAACGAGACCTCATCTCTACAACAAATCAAAAATTAGCCGGGTGTGGTAGCACGCGCCTGTAGTTCTAGCTACTTGGAAGGCTGAGGCGGAAGGATCACCGGCGTCCAGCAGGTCGAGGCTGCAGTGGCCGGAAGCGGCCACTGCACTCGAGTCTGGGTGACAGAGTAAGACTCCAACTCAAAAAAAAAAAAAAAAAAAAAGAAAGAAACTTATATAGAAGGCGGATGAGAAAACCGAGGGTGAGGTTACTTCTAAATGCAGTCGGGAATTGAACTGAGCACTGACTTAAAAGTAAAGATGCCAGAGAGAGTATACTAACATGCTTATAGTGAAGTATAAAAAGGGGGAACCGAAAAGAAAAAAAGGATTTTACTTATTAAAAATTGTGAATTTGTTATTACATGTTTAAACTTCAGTCACCTTCAAAGTACTCTTCATTTGATGGGATCCACTTTTTACACTGCTCAAAACAGCTTTTAAACTTGCCAATTATGATGCCTCTGAGTACAGCTGGCATTATTTGTTCACCTCTTCCACAGTGACAAAACATTTCCCTTTGAGAACTTTTTTCATCTGGGGAAATGACAAAAATTAAAAATGTTGCTGGGGCAAGATCAGGTAAACGGGGGTGTGGGGCACAAAGGTCATGTGGTTTGTGTCAAAAACTGCAGAACACACAGCACAGTATGAGCAGGTACAGTGTCGTGGTGAGAGAACCAATCACATGTTTGCCATAACTTGGGTTGTTTCTTCTGCAAATCGTGATGCAAACTTTTCAAGACTTTCAGATAAAAACTTTGGTTGACTGTTTGATCAGGAGCAACAAATTTCTAGTGTACTAAAGAGGACCACCTTCCAAAAGACAATTCTGGTTGTCTTGGGGGTACTCCTCACGTATATATATCACAGAATAACTTGTGATACAGTTGCTATTGCCATTGCACCAAATTCAGTGTCTCATGCCCAAAGATGATTAGTTTTCTCATAAAGTTAGATTTCCTTTTTGGGTGATAGAGGGAAGTACAAAATGCCTTACGCCTCTGAAACTTATGGTGTAATACAGAATAGGAAAAGCAAGCACAGTTGATAGTGTATTTGTAGACCACATTATGGCTTTCAAAACAAGTTAACATAATTCTTACAATAAATGGCATGTGAGTGGTTAGCAAGAAAATGACAAAACGTTTCAAGACTCTTTTGATGTAGGATAGACGTTGAGTCTATTATCAGAAGATTAAATTGAAATATCATGTTTGTCACTAATAAAGACAAGATCATGTACAGGTAACCCAATCATTATGAGATCCAATATTCTTGTCATTAAAATTATATAATACCTACTACATTTTAGGGTTATTATGAGGAGAGAGCCAGAGACAGAGTGGGGGGGGGAATCTTACATACAAATCTCTTTTACATATCTTGCAAAATTAAAAGTACTATTATTGTTTTTTACATTTATAAAATCTGACATTATTTTTGGAAGTAGATTCTTTTGCAAGATTTAAAGATCACAAATTTTCTTCATTTATTAAAGTATCACACTCTAATAAGTGTTTTAGCCAAATGTTTGAAATATAACTTGTTAAAAATTGAATGTGAAATCAGTGTCCAGCTGAGTGGGCTGTCCTTACTTGTGAATAACAGAGGAAGCAAGTAAAAAATTCTTGACTCAATTCTCCAGTGCCCAGCCTATAATCCCGCACTTTGGGAGGCTGAGGTCAGTGGATTGCCAGAGCACGTGGGTTCGAGACCCACCTGGGCAACTTGGTGAAACCTCATCTTTACAATAATTCAAAAAATTAGCCAGGTGTGGTAGCGCGTGCCTGTAGTTCCAGTTACTTGGAAGGCTGAGGTGAAAGGATGGCCGGAGCCCAGCAGGTCGAGGCTGCGGTGGCTGGGAGTGGTCACTGCACTCCAGTCTGGGTGGCAGAGTGAGACTCCAACTCAAAAAAAAAAAAAAAAAATTCTCCAGTGCCATGTAAACATTAGTACTTTCTGCTTTCAAATTCAGAAGAGGGCATAAGCCTGCACCTAGGAGGATTATACAAAATGTGGGAGAGTTGACATAAAAGAGAACAAAGTGGGCTGAAAACAAATTTTTATTCTGAAGACTAGACTTAGTATATCATAATAGCAAGTGTCTTAATATTAATCAATTACCCACCATGAAATTAAAAAAAAAAACTGTATAATTTTGTCAAGTTTAGAAATAGAACTAATGGTGCCCATTCCTGGCATTAAACAATCTTAGGCCCACATGCTTTAGATACTGGCTCAGACCTCTTTGCATTCAAAACTCCACCAGTTTTGCATGAAATTAATAATTCTCACATTCTCTCATGAGGAGGAAAGAGGCACAACAGTGCTTATGCACATTTTATAGGGTTGGCAAGATACTGGTGTAATGTTATCAAAAGCCATAGAGATTATTGCCAAGTCCATAGCTGATATAAGATCTGCAGTGAAAATACAGTCATTATATTTCTAAGACTTCATTGTAACTGTAATTCATCTCAAAATAAAAATGATGTACTTAAATTTTTCTAAATAAATATAATTAATATAATAAATAAAAATAATGTATTTTAGCTGGGAAACAAAGTTCTGCTTGAGAGAAAGTCTGTTCATAGTAAGAGTCACAGTTAAAGAGAAAATTTTAAATAAAA
Organism: Carlito syrichta; assembly: GCF_000164805.1. NCBI lineage: Eukaryota > Metazoa > Chordata > Mammalia > Primates > Tarsiidae > Carlito > Carlito syrichta. The sequence goes on from NW_007255621.1 coordinate 752,506, forward strand.
CTACCAAAATTAGGAACTTAATATTCTATTCCAATCCCAAATATTAATTGAAGGTCTTATATATTCAATTTTCCAGATTCAAATAGTGGAGATACAGAATAATCATATAAATTTTAAGGTCAAGTTTGGTGGTAATGCTTTCATACAAAGAAATAGATAACTAATGATACAAGACAACAGTAATAGGAATTATAGTTGTTGTTGTTGCTTTTTCAATCTGCTGCCAAGTGTTAGGCAATTGTAGATTTTTTTTTTTTTTTGAGTTGGAGTCTCACTTGGTGGCCCAGACTGGAGTGCGGTGTCCGCCTCCGGCCACCGCAGCCTCGACCTGCTGGGCTCCGGCGATCCTTCCGCCTCAGCCTTCCGAGTAGCCGGAATTACAGGCACGCGCTACCACGCCCGGCTGATTTTTTGATTTATTGTAGAGATGAGGTCTCGCTGCCCAGGCGGGTCTCGAACCCGCGGGCTCAGGCAATCCACTCACCTCAGCCTCCCAAAGGCGCGGGATTACAGGCTGAGCCACCGAGCCTGGCTATTTGTAGATATTTTTAAAAATATTTTGTCCAAGTCTCACATCTACCTTTTAAAATAAACTTTGGGATATAGGCAGCAAGATGACCAGGGAACTAGTGGGAGTGTGAGAGCCTCTGTCCATAAAGACTGTGTCTGCGTGAGTGGGTATGTGCAGGTGGCTGAGTAAAATTCTCTCTGAGGGGAGACTCGGGATCAAGCACCAAGGGCTCCCCTCCAGAGGTGGCTCCTCAGCACCTGGCCCATGCCACCACCTGGGGCAGTGGACCAGATGCTGGCAGTGGGAACCATGGAGAAGGCAGTAAATCTGGAGCTGAGCCCCACTGCTAATTAGTAGATACCAACTGCCACTATTTTCTCTGGCTGGGAACCAGGCAGAGACCTGTGTTGGCCCACCCAGTTCTGTTCCACCTCTAACCTGAGACCCAGAGGCAATCTCTGTACATTTCTGGGATGGCCATCCCTGGCTGAGAGAGCAAACTTCAGGAGCAGACACAGAGAGATAAATGCCCCATCCCCACCCCCACGGCGGACCTGGGTCTGATCTGAGTGGGAGACTTGGCAAAAGCAGCAGTGGTGGATGAATTTGGGCCTGATTCACCTTCCTCCAACAGCAGTCTGTGGGGTGTCTAACCCATGCTAAGAGCAACCCAATCAGCCTTCACTGAGAGTGGAGGGGAAGGACTAGAGACAAGAAGCCACTCCCTAACACTGGGGCAACCAAAAGCTGAAAGGAACTTGAAGTTCTAGAAATGACCACAGAGGGTGCTCTTTTTCTTCCTTCCTTCCTTCCTTCCTTCCTTCCTTCCTTCCTTCCTTCCTTCCTTCCTTCCTTCCTTCCTTCTTTCTTCTGGATTTGTTTATGTTTTTGTACTTGTCTTGTTTTTGTTGTTTTTTTAGATTTTCTGTGTGTGTATGGTATTTTTGAGGGTGAGCGCATTATCAGGATTCTTTTGTTTATATATTTGCTTGTATTTTGTTGTTTTTATTTATTTCTTTGTTTATTCATTAGTTGGTGTGCCTGCCTGTTTTTCTTGTTTTTCTTCTTTCTTCATCTTCCTTTCCTCTCCCTTCTTCCTTTTTCCATTATTTTCTTTTTCTTATCTCACTCTGCTTTCAGGGGGCAAACATATACCCCCATTGCAAGACAGATTGTAAGGTGGTGGGAAGTGGGTTCCAGAGGGCCCACATACCTGTCAGCGGATACTGTTATCTGCAGATAGTTTCTGAACCACTTCTCACCCCATCACAACTTAATGAAATCTCAAAATGGCAAAAAAAAGTGCAGCCTCCCATCCCCAGTCTGGCTTAAAAATTGAACAAATTCAGAGAAGAGACGAGAACAAGAATGAGGAGGTTGATAACTGAGATGATGGCAATAAAAATACAGTAAACAAAATAAATAACAAACTGACAAACATGGAAAGCAGAATTACCCAAGCAGAAGAAAGAATCTCCGAGTTTGAGGACCAAAATTTGGAACTAAGCCAAACTGTTAAAGACATAGAAAAGAAGCTTAAGAAGATGGAACAAAGTCTCCAAGAGATGTGTGATTATATCATGAGGCCAACCCTACAATTAATTGGCATTCTTGAGGCAGATAGAGAGACAGAGACTACCCCAAAACAAACATTTCATGAAATTATTCGAGAAATCTTCCTTCATCTTATCAGAGACATGACCATTCAGAAACAAGAGATTCAGCAATCTCCTGCAAGATATCAAAAGAGAAGATCAACTCCTAGACACACAGCAATTCACTTACACAAAGTAGGTATAAAAAAAATCCTAAAGACAGCAAGAGCAAAAGGTCAGGCTACCTACTGGGGAAGGCCAATTAGAATAGCAACAGACTTATTTACAGAAACAGTACAGGAAGAAACTTGAGTCCAATCTTCAAAGCTCTCAAAGATAAGCAATTCTAACCAAGAATTTCCTACCCAGTTAAGCTAAGCTTCATCAGCATTGGAAAGTTAAAATCCTTTCCAGACAGTCAATCTCTAAGAGTGTGCATCGCCTCCAGGTAAACTCTATAAGAAATGCTTAAGAAAAAATTAAACACAGAAGAAAGAAAGAAAATAAAAGAATGACAAAATCACAATGGATCCTGAAGAAATGCAAACAATTGTCAGAGATGACTACGCATGCCTGTATGGAAACAAACTCAAAAACCTAAATGAAATGGAGGACTTTCTGACATCACACAACCTCCTGAGGTTGAAATAAAAAGAAATTGAGACCCTAAATAGAGCAAATAACAACCCAGGAAATTAACTCCTTCATAAGAAAACTACCTACAAAAGAAAATTCCTGGACTAGATGACTTTTTAATGGAGTTCCACAAAATGTACAAGGAGGAGTTGATACCAATCCTATTGAAAGTATTCCAGGCACTTGAGGAAAATGGAACTCTCCCCAAATCATTTTATGAAGTTAACATCACACTGATACACAAGCCAGGTAAAGATCCAACAAAGAAAGAGAGCTATAGGCCAATATCCTTGATGAACATAGATGCAAAAATACTCAACAAAATTCTAGGAAATTGTATCCAGTGACACATCTCAATAATCATCCACCATGACCAAGTAGGTTTCATTCCCGTGATGCAAGTCTGGTTCAACATTCATAAGACCATAAATGTAATTAAATACAGCAACAGATGTAAAAATAGGAATTACATGATTATATCATTAGACACAGAGAAAACTTTTGATAAAATCCAGCATCCTTTCTTGATAAAACCACTTGAAAATCTAGGCATAGGAGAACATACCTCAAAATAGTAAGAGCAATCTACAATAAACTTACATATAAACATGTTGCTAAATGGACAAAATTGAAAGCATTTCTCCTAAAAACCAGAACAAGACAAGGCTACTCACTCCAATCCCTTCTGTTCTACATAGTGTTGGGAAGTCCTAACTAGAGCAATCAGACAAGAGAAGAAAATCAAGGGTATCCAAATAGGAAAAGAAGAAGTCAAATTATCCCTTTTTGCTGGCCATATGATTCTATACCTTGAAAACCCAGGAGAATCTGTCGAAAACCATCTTGCACTGATAAAGAACTTTGGCAAAGTCTCAGGGTACAAGATCAATGTGCAAAAGATAGTTGCATTTTTTTACACCAACAACAAACAAGCAGAGAACCAAATAAAAAGATCAATTCCATTCACAATAGCCCTTTAAAAAAATGAAATACCTTGGTATCTTCCTAACCAGAGAAATGAAAATCTTTTACAATGAAAACTATGAATCACTGCTCAAAGAAATCGAAGAAAAGACAAACAAATGGAAAAATAGTCCATGCTCATGGATTGGAACAATCAACATTGTTAAGATGCCCTGCCTGCAAATGGCAATCAACAGATTTAAAGCAATATCCAAGAATGATGTTAAATCACCAACATCATTCTTCTCAGACCCGGAAATGACAATACAGAAATTCATATGGAAACATAAACAAGCATGAATAGCCAAAACAATCCTCAGCAAAAGAAACAAAGCAGGAGATATCACACTTCCAGACTTTAAACTTTATTTTAAGGGTATAATAAACAAAACAGCCTTGCATTGGTACAAGAACAGGCACAGAGACCAATGGGACAGAATAGGGATTCCAGAAACAAAACCTCAATTTCTCACCCAAGTCATCTTTGACAAAGCCTCCACTAACAACTATTGGGGAGAGAAGAACTTATTCAGTAAATGGTGCTGGGAAAACTGACTGACTACATGAAGAAGATTAGAACAATATCCCTACCTATCACCATACACAAAAATAAACTCTAAGTGGATCAAAGACCTAAATGTAAAACCTCGAACTATAAGAACTTTAGGTAATGCAGAATACACCCTTGTGAAAATTGGAACTGGCAGCCAATTCCTGATCAAAACCCGAAGTGCCCATGCCATAAGAGATAAGATAGACAAGTGGGACCTCATCAAACTGACAAGCTTCTGCAAAGCAAAAGAAACCATCAGGAAAGCTGGGAGACAGTTCACAGAATGGAAAAAGATATTCACCAACTGTATGTCAGACAAATGCCTAATATCTAGAATCTATAAGGAACTCAAATGTGCCAAAAAGGAAAGAATTTTTTTAAAGGCCTGTTAAAAAGTGAGCAAAAGACATGAATAGACACTTCTCAGATCTCAAAAGAAGTCATACGAGCAGCCAAAAGATACATGAAAAAATGCTCAGCCTCACTAATCATTAAAGAAATGCAGATTAAAAACACACTGAGATACCACCTAACTCCAGTCAGAATGGCCATCATCAGTCAAATGCTAGAGAGGATTCAGGGAATAGGGAACACTTCTACACTGTGTGAGTGCAAATGAGTACAACCTCTGTAGAAAACAATATGACAATTCCTCAAAGATCTTAAAATTGACCTTCCATATGAACCAGCCATCTTCCTTCTGGGAATACACCCAGAGGAACTCAAATCATTCTAGTGAAAAGATACCTGCTGATGCATGTTTATTGTAGCACTATTCACAATAGCAAAAAAACATTGAACCAACTGTGCTGCCTGTTTAAAGTAGACTGGGCCCAAAAAATGTGGTACATATACTTGGTGGAATATTACACAGTCATGAGGAAGGAGAAAATTATGAGCTTCACACCAACTTGGATGGGTATAGAGTCTATAATACTGAGTGATCTATCACAGAAGCAAAGAACTGAGTGCCACAAGTTTTCACTCATAAATGGACACTGAACAATTACCAGAGTACTCTAAGAAAGGGATTGGCAGTAGTAGAACATTGCCAGGGAAGGGAAAGGGGAAATTCATCAATAAGCGTACCTGACCTCAAACTGGGCAAAGTGGGGACCAAATTTAGGCCCAAACTTTACCTGTACAATGTCCATTTGTATACTTAATCCTGAATTGTATCCCACATCTTTAAAATCAATTTTAAAAAATAAATGAAAAGAAAATGAAATAAAATAAACTTTTATATTTTAATCATCCAGATATAGAAGCACACTCAAACAGGTTATGTAGTCTGGATAAATTTCTATAACTTGAAGTGATAAAGCCAAATTCCCCAACTAGTCTGTTGAATGTAGTCCTACTTACTTGCTGAAAAAACCATGGGAGGTGTGTATAGTAAACACCATTTGACATTAAAAGAATGAGAGAGATGGGATGGTTACCTGGGCCGGGGTTGATCCCTTACAATAAGATAGGAGAAAATATAGAAGACAACCTAGATAAAGCTGAACTTGAGAAAAAATAAGAAACTCCCCATGAGTCTACTTCCATTACTTGGGGTGCCTCACCACACATTTTGGGAACCCTAGGATTAGTAATGAGAGATCAAGCAAAGAACCTCAGTACTAAACCCTGAAATAGATCAAGATCAAGTTAGAGGCACATGGATTCATTTGGTGGTAGTAAAGCTGACCGGTGGGAAACAATATGAAGGAAATACTTTGCAGGTCTTGGTGGTGGAGTCAACCAAAAGGATGAAAAAGAAAATGAGTCAAATGCTCCCACTTTCTAGCCCTTCCTCTGCTGTGTATTTATTGTTCTTCTTTTGTTCTAACTGAAGAGAGACTTGTAGGGCCCTACAAGGCTGTTTTGAGTATTGTAGCCTTATAATAAAGCTTAACACATTGGCATTGAACACATTCACTTAACCAATGAAGAGTTTGGATTAAATGTCTCTAAGGATTCTTCTAGATGCACATTTAAATGGTGCATTGCTTAGAAAGTGTTTAATAAATAATTATTGAATAAAGCTTAAAAAATAATTATTAAAGAATTGGGCTTCTACTTCCCGTATGGGAATTCATGATAACCTCTTAAATATAGGACACTGAAGCAAGTGTGGGAAGATTTCAAGTCATGATGATCATTTCAGAGCACTGGTATTGTTGTACCTTTGACAACCAAAATAAATTAAAGAAAAAGAAAGATGCATTACAGAATGTCAAATTTCATATTCGATAGGGACAAATGAGCAACCAAAACAGTACTCATTCCAAAATAGCCATTTTTGTTTTGTAGATTCAGTGGATTTTCTGGGCAAATCTGCTCCTATCAGTAGTGAATGCCACTCAAAAAAAGATATTGTATGACTGACAACATAGGACAAAAGCAATGAATTATTCACCAAAGTACTGAGATACATGTCTATAGTAAAATAACTTAAAATTAAAGAAATGATAAGTCAAAGACTTCTTCCTAACGTGTAATCCCATCTCTGCAGTTACATAAAATTCAAAAGCTGAAATAAAAAGGGAACAATCACAATAATCTCATGGATTTTATTCTCTGAGAACAAAACTGACATCTCAAAGATTTAGCTAAAATTTCTATAAAGATAATGCTGCAAATGTTCCTGAAATGGTCCCATAGAGAGGTATTACTGCTCATTAAACATGTTTTCAAGATATTTTTAAAGAAAAGTTAACACAGAATATATTTAATGTATATACATATATATGTGTATATATGTATGTTAAAAAAACCCAGAATTTATTAAAAATTGTATATTCTCATATTCTTACATGTATATACTTCAAAGTTCTCTCCATTTGATGCAATAACACTTATCAAGATGCCTTTTTTTACTGCTCAAAACAGTTTTTGAACTCATCGATTTTTATACCTTTTAGTGCTTCTGCTGTTTTTTGTTTCACTTCTTCCACATTGGCCAAACATTCCCCTTTGATGACTTTTTTTCATCTGGGAAAACAAAAGTTGCTCATGAGGTTGTGTGAATAGGAAGAGAGGGGAACCAGGATCACACCATTTTTGGTCAAAAACCGCTAAGCACTCAATGCAATGTGGGCGGATATGTTTAACTGCCACACTGCAAATTACCCATCACGAAATGGGCAAATGTGTTGCAAGAATCTTAAAAAAACAAACAAACAAACAAACACAGAAGCAGAACGCAACCTCTCACAACACTATCTGATACACTGATGCCGATGGGTTCCTAGAACGCTCACCTAGCAGGAGAAGCCTGTACTGTAAGGGGTCTATCCACCAAAAGATGATGCTATATATATGTAGGTATTGGAGCAAAAGTCTCAAGAGTAAGGAAAATAGTGATTAGATTTCTAAATAGCTCTTGGTGGTTTAAATGATATGCTTTTCTGCAATAACTCTGATTTGGATTTTCCATCTTTAAAACTTTCACAGTACCTCTTCAATTACATAAGATAAGTGAATTAAAAGAAATGTTTCCTCCAAATTAAAACCACGCTGAGATACCACCTAACTCCAGTCAGGATGGCCCCATCAATCACTCAAAAAAACCCAGATGCTGGAGAGGACGCAGGGGAAAAGGAGCACTGCTACACTGTTGGTGGGATTGTAAACTAGTACAACCTCTGTGGAAAACAGAATACCTGGAGGAAGTCAAATCACTATGAAAAGGATCCCTTCACACACATGTTTATTGCAACATTTTTCACAATAGCAAAAACATGGAATCAACCGTGCTGCCCATCAAGAGAGGACTGGATTTTAAAAATGTGGTACATATACATGATGGAATATTATGCAGCCTTAAAGAAGGATAAAATTATGAACTTATGAACTTCACAACAACTGAGTATCACATGTTCTCACTC
>NW_007255621.1:760658-804703 GCF_000164805.1 Carlito syrichta
CAAGGGTACCTGCATAATGAACATTTGTATACCTAACCCTAAATTGTACCCCACATCTTTGAAATTAAAAAAAAAAAACTATAAAAAGAGTTGTTTCCTTTCCCTTAAAGTCTACTTTCTGATGAACTAATTAGTCTTTGTTACAGAGCAGAATATAAAGTATATAATTGAAATGATGCTTCTTTTCCATCCAACATGGCAAGAAAAACAAAACAAGCAGCACATTCTTTATAGTGTGTGGCTTCGTTTACTTCATTGGCTTCATTTCTGTACTTCGTGTAACTGTTACTAACACCTTCAACCTTTATGTGATCATGGAAGAAAATACCATTTTTCAATTGAATAGAGATGCAATTCTATTTTAACCCTTTCTGATCTGGTAGAAATCTACACAGGTTGCATCAGCAATATAGTCTTTCACTCTTATATTTCTTCCTCAAGAAACAAGAATGTTAGCCCAAAGTTGTTGATAAGCTATTTTTTATAGTTTGCATTGTATAAAAATTAATCTCATATAAGACTAAATAGTAATAATAACAGTATCATGAGTTACATAGCACTACCATGTTCTGGGCACTGATCTATACACTGGAGTGTTGAAATGTGGTACTCACAGCTCATTGAATAACTAAGAAACTGAGGAACTAAGTAACGTCACACAACTACATGGTACAACCATCAAGTACACCAGGTACTCAGGCTCAAATCCTATAATAACCACTGTTTAGGCTGCAATGGGTTGCTTCAGTCAACCATCAGCATTTCAAAGCTGAAAACTACTTTTCACCTTCATATCAGTATAACTAACTCAAAACGTGGTATTTTAAGTTAAGAATAAGATAAATATTTTAAAAATGAACATGTATACAATAATCTATTTTTGAGAGAGAAGAAATGATCAAGAGTGTTGTGTAATATTGTGAAGGTTATAGTACATTCTGATTCCTCATAAATGTCTCAAAACCAGAAAAAATTAATTTTAAAATAATTTCAAATCATATGGTGACAACTTTTATAAAAACGTCATTATGCAGGTTTTATTTTTGTGGACTTTCTAATATAATAAATAGAATACAATCTTTGTAACTTGGGAAATAATACAATTTAAACTAATTCAAACCTCTTTGCATTTTTCGTTGAATGCTTGAAATCATGTTTTAAATTAAAACTTCATTTTGATTAAATATCAAGAATTCATACTAAGCATCATGAATTCAGGGGCTCCAGTTAGATGGAATTCTACTGAAGTTTCTATATCTTTTCTAGTTTGTATTCCTGGCCTAAACTGTTTCAAATCTAAAGAGAGGAAAAAATTATACTACTGGCCAATGTAAGCTTCATTTCTAGTATCACTTCCAAATGTTACTGTTGAAATTGGACAAAGAAAGCAAGTAGATAAGTAAAAATAGCTACAAAAACTGATTCTAAAGACATGAAGTTATTCAGGGCCAGCCTATAATAAAGGATAAAAAGCATGCCTAACAGGGAAGAATTTCAGTGAAGCTTGGAGTCCTGTGTTCAACAAGAATCACAGAAAACCGGGGGAGACCTCTGTGGGTGACCAGTTCAAGTCTCGTGACTTTATTGTTTATTTTTTTTAAGTTCGATTTCGTTGAAGATGAAGAGAGAATCAAAAACATTCAAGGGTTGAAATCTAGCATACTAAGACACAAATACAGCTTTAGTCATGTAATCCCGATTAGGTGAAATAAATTATATTTTATGCTAAGTACTATTTATATGCTCACCAGCTTACAATGAATACTATTAAGCTAGTTTCTCTGAATGATTTCATGTACAGGTCATTGAAAATTTATGGAAATCTTCTGCCTCAAATACCCTCTCCCAAATGTGTCACAAAAATTCATAGGAAATTGAATAAACTTTCAATTCATTGGCATCTTCAAAAATTACTGGATTTACTGTTCCTTATGCAATCCTAGCTAAAACATGTTCTGTTAAACTGCATGCAGGCACATATTAGAGAAAAACTAAATGAGTAATGATTTGTTAAATTAATCTAATCTCTTTCATTCTACAACCTAACAAATACTTATTGTGTTGTACGTATTGGAGGGATAACTCAAAGTCTTTGTCAGTACTTAATAAACTAAGGGGGATACTAAAGAGGTGAGCCCACCATGTTGCATTTCATACTTTTATGATGATCATGAAATGTTTTAGTGTGGGAGTCAAAAAACGGTCCTTCCATATCTTAAGCCCAGCATAAAATAATGTCAGGAAGAAATGCTAAGTGGAATAACCAACAGGAAGACCCTGTACTTACAAAGGATTCTTTTTCCACTGCATATCTGAAAATATATGTGTAGGCAGGTCTGCCTGCAAGAATATTACTTAGTTTTGTCATCTGATTTTACAAAAGGCCAAAATGTGACATGGCACACTCATCGGAATGAAATATTCTTCCGGTTAAATTAAATATCCTGTTGGTTGCGTATATGTCCACAGTTAAGCATTATTTTTATAGAAGGCACTGGCTTTAACAATTGCACATAAATAACCATAAAGAAAATTGCATAATTAAATGTGCTATATAGTGACTCACTGTAGCTACATAAATAACCTTTGATTATGCACAAAGCATACACACATTTGCCACTTTAGTAGCAACAAATGATGCAAAATAGAAGTGAGAAATCAGAAACCAAATGATTCACTTTTCTGGTTATGGTATAGAGTGTCAATAATTCACACAGATGGTACATTAAGACCTTTGTGATTTCTTCCAAAGGAACATCAAGAAAGTCTTCATTTTATCAAAGGCACACAGACAATGACAACCATCATTCTAATTACAGTCTTAGGGCTCAAAGAAGAGGGGTTCACTTCTTATCTTAAAGCAGCTGATCATTTGTACTTTTCCATGAAGATGGCAGGAGAAGTGAGGAATTGCCTGGGTACTTATATTCTTTCTATTTCTGTTTTATGAACCAACCTCACATCCTACTTCTCACTACATTTAAAGAGTAGCAAAAAAGGAGAAGATAAATCATTCAAAGAGAAAGAGAAAGAACCAGGAGTCTTGAGATAACATGAAGTAGAAGTTAGTAAGGATGTTATTTTCCCAGAGGGATGATGTTATCTGGTCTGAGAAACAAATTGTCCCCAAACTTAATGGCTTAAAATAGCAGCTGCTTATTTGCTCACGATTCTGAGAGTTAGCACTTAAGGCTGGGATCTGCTGGGAGGGATTGTCTTTGTTCACTCATGTCCAGACATGTTGGTCAGGACAGCTAGAATGACCTGGGCCTCTCTCTCCTTGTGCTCTCCCAACCTCCAGGATACCAGTTGAAACAGTTTTGTTATGTCATGTTGCAAGAGCTGCAACAGAGAGGAACTTTGCTTCAGCAAGTCCTTTTCAAATATCTACTTGTACTACATTTGCTGATGTCCCATTGGGCAAACCCGGATGAAATGTAGGTGAGAATCAGACAAATGCCAGAGTGAAAAGAAGCATGAGCCATTGAGTGCCATTATTGCTGAATCGATCTCAAATGATATAGATTGCATCCTCGTGGACTGAAAAACACATGCACAAGGCAAAAAAGGTAATGAAGACTGAGAAAGGGTCACTAAATGTGGTATTTAAAGACAAGTTTTACAAATAAGAGTGGGGTAAAAGACGACTGAAAAAAGAAGAAGAGGAAGAGAAGGGGAAGGAGGAACAAGGGGAAGAGGAAAGGAAGGAGGAGGTTCCCCAAGGCTAAAAATATACTCTTCTCTTGTTAGTAATATCGTGAGGGAAGACAGAAAAGAAATGGAGCAATGCCAGAAGAGGCAGCAATATTACGGGAAGATTTGTAAGCTTTTTTTTGTTTATGTTTGTTTGTTTTTTCTTGTTTCTCTTAGGTTGACGTGATTTCAGCAGTCTTGTCTGAGAAGAATCAGTGGAGAGGAAGATATAAAAGTCCTGTAAGAAAATCACAGCTATTCCCTAGGCAAAAACTGGTAGATGGATAAGAGGAAAAGCTAACTTGGGTCTCCTTGAGCTCCGAACTGAGTGAGGTGTGAAGAACTGGAAAGTTTATACCTACGTGTTAATGATTAGACATGGTAATAATGCAGGAAAGGGTTTATCTGCACAGCTAGAACTGGCCCTCAAATGAACTTCCTTGGAAATCTGGCTTCCTTGCCTTACATCTCTTTGTAGCTGTGGAGCTCTCCAAAGCTCTGGGAGAGTTACCTGAATCAACGCCTGCCATAAATGGATTAATAAGAGCAATGAAGCTATAGGGACCCTGGCCCTCAAAGCAGGATCTCCAAATGATTTTCAATTTACTATCTTCCTGATTGAGAAGAAAGAGAACATTTTTCCTACATAACCCTGGAGTTTAATCCTTGATAATTTAAACAAAGGTTTTTGGACACACATACACACACATACACACACACACACACACACACACACACACACACACACACGTATGTATGTATTTATATGTATGTATGTGTGTGAATATATACACGTAGTATTTGTGTACTTGTAGGTGAGTGATCTAAAAAGTCAACTACCATTTTAATCATTAAAATAAAATGTGTTGAAATTTTTTGCAATATAAATTAATACCTGGGCTTTTCCCTCACATTCATTTTTCTTATTAGGTTCTATTTACACAATTGCTAATAAATTACGTGACAATCACTGCGCAGTGTTCAGTGAAAATACAAATAAGATCTCATTCTTGTCCTTTAATGATTTAGAATGTTAAAAATAATGTGCTGGCTGATGACTCTCCTGACACAGTGTTTACATAAACAATTTCTCTCACTTTCCGTGCAGTTGGTGATAGGAATAGCTTCAGGAAAAACATTGAAATCCTAACTAAAGGATTTTGCAAAATCAATAAAATAACGTAATTACTTATTTTATTTTGAGATGGGAGTGAGTCAAAACAAAGAACAGAAATTCATGTTGTCGCTATGATTCCAGGAAATCTCTCCACTACCATTTTTGTTTCTGAAATGAGAGAAGCTAAGGAAAGACCTAGTATACTGTTGTAGAAATGAAAATACCATAGAAATCAAAGATCAGGAAGTAGCAGGTTAAAGTTATAAAAATCCAACCCACCTGGCGGAGAGAAAGTATTTTCTCACAAATATTTAAGATAACCTGATAACTTCAGTTTGTGTTTTTAAAAATGCCAAGTGGGGAATGGACAGCAATGCTTTTCAGACATGTAGGCACAAGAAGTATCTATGAGCCATGTGTCTAAAACTTCAACACATATATAATCATCTACTATGTTCTGTCTGGGCCTATAGCCTATACATCTCCAGGTCCTAATGGCTGCATTTGGAAAATCTGCCTCCCTTTCCCTACAACTAGGTTTGCAGAGAAAGATTCCCAGTTTACAGTCATGGAAAATGTTTCACCAATCCTGTTTTAGGTGTCCAGCCTGGTCTTTTGCCATTTCTTTCCCCTGTGTCCAGGTGCCATGTGGAAGAAGAAGAGAAAAATGGAAAGGGAAAGATGCCCCAGACTGGTGGCTGGCACTTTTACCACCTGGACAGGTATAAAAAAAAGACAGAAAGATGAGAGTTGGCTTCCAATCAGTTTCTTCAATGAGGCCCTTGTTATAGGGTAAGCAATTCTTACAGGGCTACCACTAAAGTCACTAAATAGGAGGAAGAATCTGAATGGGTCACTTGGTCAGTCAGCATTTTAATTTGGCACAGGTCTCTATCCCTAGGAAGCAGAGTGACACTCTTGGGAAAAAGAGGTGTGAGGATAAGGAGTGGAGTAGAATGCCTTAACCTCGACCATTAAGTATAAAATAACAGGTCAACCATCAAGTGTTCAGAAACCACTGTTGCCTGGTCTCCTTTTATGCCAGCACCATAAGAACTCAGTCTTGGTCAATAGAATTAATTGAATGACCCTGGGTTTGTTTCCGAAGATACAAACATGATTAAGAAGCCAGTTCTGATTTGAGGGTTCCAGAAAATCACAGAGAAATAAAATTATGGACATTATAAGCATTAGAATAAAGACACATGCAAAACAACAGGTGGGGGATGAGAATAAATTATATCTGGAGAATGACAGAAAATTTCACAGAAGAACTTAATATTTGAGCTTGGGCCTGAAGGGTGAGCAGTTGGTCATAGGCAGTGAAGGAAAAAGGACCCTTGACATACAGGGTGGTGGAAATGGAAAGGCATAGACGAGTGACAGAAGGTGGAGTTTTAGGGATCTAATTTGACCATATATAAGATGTGGTACTAGAGAATTACAGCTGCTTTCATCCCAGACAAAAGGATGATGCCTTCAAGAGATTAATGAAGTGATTCAATATTTAATAACTCTTAGAAGAGGTATTTGTTAAGTGATAAAATAACAAACTCTTTGCAAATGTGTCAGAATGGAAGTTTATGTTCTTTTTCTTTTTTAAAAATCTAGATCTTTGCACACACACACACACACACACACACACACACACACACACACACACATCCTCTTAATTCACTAAAAGGAGTCATCTGACTGATGACTCCTATGAAATCCCTGGAATCGCACCGGGTCTTTACCCTCTGTGTAGATTTTGAATTCTTTTCGTTTGAGAACTTAATAATTGGGCAAGTGTTCAACAGTCCTCTTGCTGAAGAGCTTATCAAGAACAAATTCCCAAATCAGTTAACCACTTCATTCTTTTTTGTAATGGGGAAAGCAACTAGATAACACAACATAAAAATGAATTCTTTGTTATCTGTGATGAATTTGGTTAAATTGGCTCAGTTCTAATTACATGACAGGACTAAAAGAAGGGTTTCCCCAATTTAAAAAAAATGTCTTTTGAAATGCAAATACATCATAAATTTGAGGACTGGCTGTCTTTTAGAGGAATTTAGATTTAGTTTATCTCTAACACTTGAACTATGAACTTCAAAAGAATATATAGGTATATTCAAATTAACATACGTTTATACGTGTTGATGTATGGATGTGTACTTTTGCATATAGGTACACACATATATACACACAGCTAGTTCGGTGGAAAGAACTTGTAAATGCATATGTATATAATTTATTTGTTTATATGACAGATACAATAACACCCACTAGCAATGATCATAACTAGTGCCCAAATCATGGGGGTTTTATTATTATTTGTTTTTAATTTATACATATTTTGAAGCATTTTTTAGATGTACAAATTTAAATTAACAGAAAATACAGAAGTTCCTCATACTACCTATTCCCCCAACACAGTTTCCTCTTTTATTGGCATCTTTTGTTAGTGTAATACATTCATTATTATTGATGTGTCCATGTTGACACATAATTATTAAAGTTCATAGTTTACATTAGGGCTCACTCTTAGCATCATACATTCGTGGATTTTGCCAGATGTATAGCGACATGTATTCACCTTTACATATACAGAATAATTTAACTCTCCTAAAAATTCCCTGTGTTCTGCCTTTCATTCCCTGCCATCACCTCCATCAAGTTATCTTTTCCTCTCTACATTCTTTTGTTGTTCACCTGGATGTTTTTAATGGCCTCACTGTCTAAGAAGTTTTTTCACTGTGTTTCAAATTTCTTCTTAACATCCACTTATCTACTGCAGTTCTATCCAGCCTGTCTCAGTCACATCTATTTATGATCACATTTATCTCCTGGAAATTTCACAGTAAATAAGTAATGATGGGTGTAGCTGAAGCATTTTCTCTTTTTCAGCATCTTTAGTATTCAATTTTCATTTTGATTTTACACTGACAAATTATAGTTATTTATATTTATGGGGTACAATGTGATGTAGTCATAATTAACATATCAAGCAACTTGTTTACCTATCATTTTTCAATGGTGAAACATTTGAAATGTACTCTCTTAGTTGTTTTGAAATATATAATGCATTATTATTGACACTCTGATGTGCAGTATATTTCAGAATCTACTCCTGTTCATCTGAGACTTTGTAACCTTTGATTAACAATTTTTTATCCCTTTATCTAAAACTTTGTACCCTTTGATTAAAACTCTCCCTTCCCTCCCTCACCACCCTGTCTCTTACCTATGGTAACAATAGCTCTACTCTTTACTTCTAGGAATTCAACTTGGATTCCACATATAAGTGAGATCATTCATGTGGTATTTGTCTTTCTGTGTCTTGCTTATGTTATTTGGTATAATGTCCTCCAGATTCACCCATGTTATTGCAAATGATAAGAAATTCCACTTGAATAAAACTACTAGAAGAAAACATAAGGAAAAGCCTCATGACATTGGTTTGGACGATTGTTTTTTATGACCTGAAAATACAAAACACACATGCATACACACACACAAATAGACAAATGGGATAGCAACAAACTTTAAAACTTCTGCACAGTCAAGGAAATAATTACAAAGTGAACAGACAACCCCAAAAATGGAAGCATATGCCTGCAAATCTTACATCTGACAAGGAGTTAATATCCAAAATATATAAGGAACTCAACTCAATAGCAAATAAACAATAATAATTACAACCTAACTGAAAAACTGGACAAAAGACTTGAACAGACATTTCTTAATGGAAGACATGCAAATGACCAACAAGTAAATGAAAAAAATGCTCAACATCGCAAGTTATTAGGGGAATGCAAGCTAATGCCACAATGAGATATCATCTCACACCTATGTTAACTGCAGCATTATCTACAATAGCTAAGATAGGGAAATGACCTAAATGTCCATCAACATATGAATGAAAAATAAAATTTGGTATGTACCCATAATATAATGCTATTCAGATCTTGATTTTTAAATACCAGTCTCATGTAAAAGGAACCAGACTGCTTAGAGAAATATTCCCAGAACTAGGGCATGGATGTATCTGATGAAACCGAAGCATTTTGTGGTGCCAAGGAGTAAAAAATTATTTAAAAAAAAACAAAAGCATGTTTAAAAGGCATAGGAGTCAACCTAAGATGGCCAATGGCCAAAGATAGAATAATTTTAGTCAGAATAAATATTAATATAATATTATAATATATTATATGTATATAGAATAACCCATGAGATAAAATATATATCTGGGAGTTCATAGTGATATGAATGAATGATAGGATAAACAAATAAATGCATGAGAAAGAATAACTCTTACATAAAAATTACAAATGTTAAATGTGAAAGAAGTGAGGGAAATTTTGCAAGTTAGATGACAATAGTAGTAATTTGTTCATGCAAGATCAACTGATGGAGGTTAAATTAGTTTAAGGGGCAACAGACACTTCCATTATCAAAAATATCTCTCCCAAATAAGTATTTGTAATTACATTAAAAAATAGAGTAACATTACAGTAGGAAGACGTGTTAGCAAACACCCCTTAGCCAGACATCATCTTAACCAAGGGATCAAATTCAACATTACCAATAATAAGACAAATTGACATCACATAGCTCATGACAGGTAGCTCTGAGAAAGAAAACAGCATCACTTCTGCAATGTTCTTGCCAAAAAATGCATGGCATCATACTAATCATGAACAAATACCAGACAAACCCAAACTGAAAAATATTTTGCAAGCTATCTGATCTTTACTATTGCAAAGTGTCAGGATCTTGAAAGATAAGGAACACTGAAGGATTGTTACAGAGTTTAGGAAACTGAGGAGACATAACTAAAACTAATGTGGAATTCTGGATAACGTCTTAAAACAACAGATACAAGAAGAGGACATTAACGGAAAACTAGTGAAATCCAAATAAAGTCTACAGTTTAGTTAACCTTTTTGGAAAGAGTTTAATTTAGTGGTTGTTCTAACTTTGCTATGGTGATTAAGGCTTTAAAATATTAGGGAAAACTGTGTAAAGGTATACAGAAACACTCTGTATTATGTTTACAGTTTCTATCTAAATCTAAAATTATTTTAAAATATAAAAATAAACAAATCTGCCCAACCTCCCAGTGCTAATAGCTCCTGCAAAATTAAAACCTCAGTTAACAATTTCAAGCCTCAGTTGAAAGAAGACTTCATGAGGTCGAGTCTACAGGCTCAACTGAAAGAAGAATTTGAACCTGAAAACTAGAGAAAACATAACAGTATGAAAGAGACCTGAAAGTATATTTTAAATGTTGGATTAAAAAATGAATAAACCACAGAAGAACAGGATATTATGAAAGTTTAAAGCAACTTGACAACACCCAAACTCAATCTTTGAAAGAAAAACAAAGAAATTTTAAAACACACCTGTACATAAACAGTGAACAGATAATTCAAATATTTTAGACATAGCTAAAGAAATAATGAGAGTCATCAGTTTTAATCAATACAACTTTGAGTTTTAATTAAGTAACTTTATATAATATTGTATAATTCTCACCATATGTATGTATATGTGTGTTCATGTTAAGAGTGATATTTCCAAAGAGCATAGTAACACTGTACTACATAATAAGTTGTATAGGTGAAATTATACATTCATTTGGTATACAACCTCTACCTCACCTGAAATATTATGTAATCTCTAGCAAATTAAATATATAAATATGGGACAATATGTTTATAATCTTGGGATTGGTAAGCATAAATGAAAAATTCCCAAATATGTCAACAAAAAAACTATATTTTAGCAAGAGAAAATAAAACAGGAAAAATGCAATGTGAAGCAACATTTGCAAAACATGGTGAACATCTAGATGGCTGATATCACTTCTCAGGCAGTGATTTACTTATTCAACAAGTTTTTATCGAGAAGTTACTTTGTGTCAAGTACAAATAAATACTCTGGAAATACATCTGTAAACAAAATAGACATAGTTCCTGCCTGCCCTCATGAAACTTAGATTTTAGTGGCGCAAAGCAATTTTTTGAAAAAAAAATCAACAAATAAATGGAATAATAGGTTGAAAAAAATTATTAAAAACCTAGAGGTGGCTAAGAAGAAAATTATATAGGAGAATCTATTAAATAGGATGGTCTAAAAAGGTTGAACCAGTGACAACTTAGCTGATAACAGAAGAATAAAATGAACCAACAATCTGAAAAATGAAGAGAAGCGTGTACAAGACACCTGGAACAGCATATACAATGTCCCTAAGGCAGTTGAGCTTTCTTTTCTTTAAAGATCTCAAGGAAACACAAAATAACTAGAGCAAATTAGAAAAATAATCAAATTACACTCAATGAAGAAATAGCAGAGGTGAGATTATACATGTAGTTATCATGTAGGACATGGTCAGAGAGTTGGGATTTTACTGTAAATGTCTTGGGAAAATGTCTTAGGTAGGGTAGTGATTTGAAGTGATTTGCTTTCATTTTTGTTCTTGTGAGGAAATTGTGTTGATGGTGAGGAAGAATGGTGGCAGAGAAATCAGACAAAAAACTGTCACAGATGCCTGGTGTAAGGATAAGTGTTGTCAATGCAGATGGAGACAAATGCCAGATTCAGAGATATCTTGATGATTGGATCCACAAGACTTCTTGATAAATATGATGTATGCAAATATAGCTAGGTTTTTTATATCAGTATAAATTTACACATAAAATTGTTTAATTAGATAAAAATGTCATTAGGCAATTCGCAGAATAGGAAATACAAATGTTTAATAAATCTATAAACGAATCCTCTACTTCAAGTACTAAAAATATTATGATTTAAGACAATAAGATAGCTTTTGCTCACAAAATTTACTATATATATATATATATATATATATATATATATATATATATGAAATGTAATGTTGGCATAGGTGTAGGGAAAAGGGAAAGTTCATATATTGATATGGGAAGGAGAACTGTCTTACTCATTAGGCAGAGTAATCTGACAACATGTATTTAATACAGCAATACATCTTTAAAAAATTTATCATAGTCCACAAGTATATTTGACATACATAGAGTGAATTATATTTTTTCATAGCATTGTATGTGTGACCAAGAGACCAATGGAAACTGTTTGAATGTTTATTAATAAGGAATGTCTGACAAACTGTTACTTTTATATACGGATTAAACTAGATTTAGTGGCAGTTATTAGGGTGGTTCAGAGATATGTTGTCTCTCCCTATCTCCTCAGGCACCTTAAGACTTTCTCACCCCCTTGAACTTAGGCAAGGCCATGTGCATCAGTTTGGCCAATGAAATTAGAGCTGCTAAGTTGAGAGAAAGTACTAAAGTCTATGGATAATTTGTGTTTGCTTTCTTCTGACATAAATATAACTTGCTTTGTTAGAACAATGTGTAGCAAAGCCCCAGGCAACCTAAAGAAACATGAGGTTGAGCAAAAAGTAAACCTTTTATGTCCAAACCACTGACATTTGGAAATGGCTTACTACCTATTACTGAAAGATAAGTGATAAAATATTTTAATAATGAGAGAGGAGATAGCTAGAGAAAAGTTAGGCACACAGGGTGGGTTCCCTGGTAACAAAATAGCAAACTTCCTGAAGGCCTCAGGGACTAATACACTCTGGTTGGTAAACCAGCTTTCTACAAGCCAGACAGCCTAGGACAAGAAAACACACACTGCCGGGACTGAAAAATAACCAATCAGTTCACTGCTAGGTGCCAACCAATCAGCTCACTATTAGGTCCCTACCCCCAGCCAATTGGCTCTCAGTATTGACCAACCAAAAAGCACAGCTAGTGCCAACCAATCAGCTCATGGCTAGCGCTAGGCAATTGACTCCATTTTAGGGCTGTATAAGCACCAGTTTTCAGCTCCAAACTGGCAACTCCCTCAGGTCCCTTCCCCCTCTGGGAGCTTTTCTGTCCTCTCAGTAAACCCTGCTTTCTCAATTTCTGGTTTCTGTGTCTCTCATTCCTCCTGGGTGTGAGACAAGAATCCAGACCTGAAGAGCTGCAGACAATCGTTGGAGCATAAGAACTGAGAGAGCTGCTGGCAGAAGGTGAAACTCCAAAGCTGAGACACTTTCAAGGGCTAGCTTAAGAGCCCACCAAATCAGCAACACTCTCTCAGGGCTTGTCTTGCCGTCCCATTAGACCCAACAGTCCTGAGGCTTGGCTTGCCAGTCCATTAGAGACAACACTCTCTGGAGTGAGACTTGCCCACTCATTGAGCTGACAGTCTACAGAGCCCAGGCTGATTGGTAAAAATCCACAATCATAATAGATTTATAACATGCTCACGGTGTACTATAAAGCAAGGAAAGCAAACTGTAGAAGAATGTGTATATTACAATACCATTTTTTAAATGGAAAAAAGCTATGTTCATATAAGACCGGAAAATTATGGAAGACATGAAAATGTTAATAATTTTAACCTATGTAAAGTAAGAAGTTATGAAGAAGAGGTAGAGAATATTAATTTCTTTCTGCATACTATATTTGCACTTTTTAAAATAGGAAAAATAGGTTATTTCAAAACTTTAAATTAATATGGAAAAAGTTATGTGGATCAACTAGACAATAAACTGTGTAAAGATTATATACATTTATTGAGACCCTTTGGAAATGCATGAGAATAAAATAATTAGCAAAAGTAAATGGCAAGTCCAGAGCAGATTCAATAAAATTGAGCATTAAATGTTTTTATTATTTCAATTCTGTGCAGCAGAAATGTCTAGTCAAGAAATTGAGTTGATACATTGTTTAAAAATTTGAAAATGATGAATTGAAATCCACACCTTCTCTTTCCAGCAAAATAAACTTCAAATAGATGTCAGTTATAAATTCAATAAAAAAATCACATAGAAAAATGATAAATGTTTAGTGAATTGTAAAGGCCTGCTAACTATGATGTCAAGACCTGAGAGAATTTTGAATAAATTCATAGATTTGACTACATAATACATACATACATGCATACATACATACATACATCACAAAATAGGAGTAATGTTTGAATATATGTAACAGTGCTCAGTGAGAAATGTATACATCTACCCAATAACATGAATTACATACATCCTAGGTATAATTAACCAAATATTATAATACTTTTTGCATGAATAGGGCATTAAGGTCAATCTGTGTGTTGATCCATGAGAGATTAGACACATAAAATGTGGTGAACCAATAGCACAGAATATTTCACAAAAGACAGATGCAATCAACTAGAAATACACTGAGCAATTATAGATTAATCTTCTGAAAGCATGGTGATATGTGAGAAAATTATAAAACAGAATGAGTTCTATAACATAACAAAATTTGTGTAAGCTAAGCACATGTGTGTGCAAGAGAACAACATATGTACAAGTATACATATAAACAAAACCTATGCATTAAGTACTTTAGAATGTTTCCCTGTGTGGAAGGAGATAAGAAACGGAACAGGGGAAATGGAATATAAATGTATGTAAACAAAAACCAAAGGACCAAGACAGGATTGGACCTTCCAGAGCCCAGTGATAATCATGTTCCATATCTATGATGAGTACAATTAGCCCAACTCAATACACTTAAAGTCCAAAACATATATTTTTATTGTTTATTTTAAAATAGACTAATAAGTAAGCAAATAAATTAATAGCTAAGAAATACAAATGTGTAGAAAGTATACGAAAATGTGTTCACTCGACTATCAATTACTTACATATTAATACAAAAATTGATATGGGTTTATTTCCTTATTGACTTGTCCATTTAGAAATCTGAGAAGAAAAGATACTTCGTAGAAGTATCATTCTTAATGGCAGTAAAGTGGTAGAAACTTTCTGGACCACGTAGACAAATATCAAGCAATACTTGAGCAAAAATTTTATTATGAACCTTGATTATAAAGGCTGAAAGTTGAGGAAGAAATAGCACTTAGCAGTTTAGTCAAACAATTTCTACATCAAACAATGAAACACTGTCTAGGTATTTAGAGTTGACAAAGGAGAGGATATTTTCCTAAATCTTTTAACATTGATATGCATTAATTTCTCCAAAACATGTAATAAGTTTATAATAAAAATTCAGATAAAATAAATTTGGAATACTTTAAAAATTAAACTCCTCTGGAAGTAAAGCTCTTCAGTTTACATGTTCTATGACAAATAAGACATTAGGATTTTAATACATTTTATTTTGCTTCTTTCACATAAATAACTTGTAATTGGCTTTATCAGTTTATAACTTCACATATTCTCTTCCCACAGATAAGAAATGTCACGATTGCTATTAAAACTCTACATTTAGACTACAGATAAATGGAAAAAAAGCCTTATATTTTTTCTGCATTAAAAAGGCTTTTACAAAACATGCACTAAGCCAAGGTTAATAAAAGATGACATAAAAGTTTTTTCCCCATTAAGTTAATATAATAATACATTTTTATAAATATACAATGAAATAATTGCAAATCTGACATTTAATGTGAATTCTTGATTTGAGGTGTCATTTATGGTCAATAGTTTATTGATTTTTAACAGAGGAATTACTTTTTCCTTCAAACTAATCAGATAGGATGTGCAACATTGAAGAGCCTGCACTCCAATTACATTTATTACTTTTGATATAGAAAAAAAAGAATGGTTTTTCTGCTGAAGACGCTATGTGCATGCCTCCAGCTGGCTTGCTCATCTCTCATGGTCAATGAATATGTTACTTACAAGGATAATTTGCCTCTCAAATTTTCTGGCCACACAAACCTGTATTTCTCCCTATGTAATTCTCTTTTCCTGGTATTAGATGTATTTACTTGTTAACAAAATGTTTGTTACAAAGATGCAAATGGTTAAAGGAATAATGCACAAGAGACTCCAGATGGAGGTCCGGGCTAGCCATATCAGTTCAACTCTGAGAGAAGGCAGAGTTTCAGCCTGGTATTTGTCACCTATTATCCACCTCAGCAGCTATGGGGAATAAAGAATTTGTCTTTTATTTGTGGTTTGATGACAGTTTAAGATTTTACTGAGGATGTGGTCTGGCAATGGTAATCTGCAACCCACACACAAAACATAGCACTAAAATCTTTATAATTAACTGCATATGATTTAGCAGGGTCATTTAGAGAGATGATTCATCTGCAGTAGGTGTAAACTGGCTCACTAAACCTAAAGCTAAGAGGGAAAGATGAGATAGAATAGTTTCTTGATTCCACTTTAGGCTAATAGCCAGGTGACTCAGAGTCCTTAAGAGCCCTGATTAAAGCTTCATTTCTCAGTGCTCATAACTGCTAGATTTTCATGCCAAACAATTCATCTTTCAGCATCTCAGCTGTGTAAATCTCTAAAATGAGTCTTTAACTGAGGGTCCAGGGATTGTGCTACCTGGAAGACTAGGCACCAAATAATTAACATTGTTCTTCATTCTTTGAATTTGAATGTGTGGTTGAACACAGAGTTTTTTTTCCTTCCAATATGAATACACATTTTGGCCAAATCGTGCAGTTGGCACCGCTTTTCTTCAATGCCTTCCCATCTCCTTTCAGACTGGTCATTCTCCCTCTTCTTATCCTACCTGAACCCTGGAAGCTCAGATAATTCCATTAAAACAGTCCCTTTCTCTGGGTGACCCTTGAACTCTACAAGCATCTTTACCCTTTTCTCTTTAAGCTCTGCTTTCAGTAAAATGCCTATTAGAAATATCCAAAAATATCATCCTCTAAATGGTTAATTTAATAGTTCACATAATTCTCCCCTAGAGAACTTGCATTGTAAAAGGGACTGGACAGTTGACTCTAGGCAGAGTTCCACAACTAAGAACAGCAGAATCTCCTGGAATGAATTTTTAGAAAGGCAGATTCTCAGGGCACAACATTAAGAAATGCTCACTTTCAGGAATCTTCCAAGATTGAGATTGGGAAATGGCAACTGTCTGCCTGAAACAAACAGTCTGTGACATCACCATGCTCAGATGCAGAGTTAGAATTAGGGCAAAGGGCTGTTTCACTTCTCAAATACTTTCTACCAAGTCTCCTAATGAGATTTTTGAATGCATGATATATATCATGCGAGTGCTATAATTTGGCTTTATACCAAATGACAAGAAGAAAATAGTCAAATAATAAGCAATATACATCCATTGCAGTCTCTGAAATACATTATACCCTTGGTTAAGTCAGGATCAAATATTAGAACATTCCATTCAGCATATACTGCAAAGCAACTAAATCTCTTATTTAGAGGGAATTATATTCACTTTGTCAGCAAGTTGATACTATTTTGTATATTATACCATTGATTGTTCACATAATCCGGCCTCCAGTAATTTAATGGTATTTTTATTAATTTATTATAAAATCTTGTTACTGATTTTTCAATTCCAAACGTAATATATATTTGTTAAGCAAACTTGGAAAATGCAATGGAATGAATCTTACTCTTTGTATTACTACTGTTCACATTTTAAAGACTATCTCTTCATTCATTAATTTACTCATTCATTCATTCACACAGCAAATATTTCAGGAGGGTCCTAAGTTCTGTGAACAAGCTATGTAAAGCAACTATAGTCAAGGTACCATAATAGTGGTACAGGAGTGCAGATAAAAATGAAGCACTTAAGTTCCATGGAAGTGTCAAACAAGACTTATGGAATTCAGAAGATTTGGGGGAGTGCTACTTTAGATTGGCTGGTGAGGGAGGACCTTTGTGAGCAGGTAGCATTTGAGCTGATATCCCAGTGTTATGAAGGAAGCACTCCTGAGATGCCCCGGGGAATCAAAATCTAGACAGAGAGACTGGCTAAGGAAAGTACTCAGGTGAGAATAAATTTAACATATTTGAGGAGTAGGAGGAAAGTCAGTTTGACTGGAGTATGGCCAAAAATAGGGAGACTGATAGCTGATGTGGAAGAACTATTTAGTGCTAAACCATATAGAGCTGCACTTCCAATGTGGGAGCCACTAGCTAAGTATGTCTGCTGAGCACTTTCCATCAAGCTAGTCTGAACGGAGATACACTGTAGGTATAAAACATAATTACACACCGGATTTTGAAGATCTAGTATAAAGAAGTAATATAGTATAGCTCATTAATAATTTTAACATTGATTCTATATCAAAAGGAAAATGCTTGATACAATGTCTTAAATTAATCTTATTTTTACTATCAATTCACTGGTCTTACTTTTTCTAAAATGGTCACTAGAAACATTTTAAATTGCTTATGTGGTCTACACTATATTTTTATGGATAGCACCAATGTAGAAAATGGACAGAAGTCTCAATTGTTTTAAGTAGAATGAGAAGTATTTAAAAGGTTCTAAAGAAATATAATTTATTCATTAATAATATATTGTTGCTGTGTAGGAAAAGGACAAGAATGGTAACAGGGAAGCCTGTCATATAAGTATTTATTTTTATTTTTCAAATTTTTTTTTGAGTTGGAGTCTCACTCTGTCGCCCAAACTGGAGTGCAGTGGCCGCTCCCAGCCCCCGCAGCCTCGACCTGCTGGGCTCCGAAGATCCTTCCACCTCAGCCTTCCAAGTAGCTGGAACTACAGGTGCGTACAACCACGTCCAGCTAATTTTTTGATTTATTGTAGGGATGAGGTCTCACCAAGTTGCCCAGGTGGGTCTCGAACCTGTGGGCTCAGACAATCCATTCCCCTCAGCCTCCCAAAGCGCAGGATTACAGGCTGAGCCACCGAGCCCGGCTTGCATATAAGTTATTAATAGTAGCTTATAGCATTAATAATATAAATAGTATAGTACTTATACTACACTGTTATCATATAAATAAAGAAGAATAGTATAAATAAAGATGGTGAGAAAAGGGTAGTTTTGGAATTTATTTTGAAGGTGGAGCTATAGGAAAAAGAGATAATTCCTAGTTAATACCATGAGTAAATGAATGATGGATGGTTGTGGTGTCATTTAATGGGGTGCAGAAGACTGGATAGCAATGGGCTTGAGAGAAGGAGAAACAAGAGTTCTGTTTTAATTTTTTTTTTTTTTTTGACTTGGATTTTCACTCCCTCGCCCAGACTGGAGTGCAGTGGGCACTCCCGGCCACCGCAGCCTCGACCCACTGGGCTCTGGCAATCCTTCCACCTCAGCCTTCCGGAGTAGCCGCAATTACAGGCGCACGCTACCACACCCAGCTGATTTTTGATTTATTGTAGAAATGAGGTATCGCTAAGTTGCCCAGGCGGGTCTTGAACCTGTGGGCTCAGGCCATCCACTCACCTCAGCCTCCCAAAGCACGGGATTACAGGCTGAGCCACCGAGCCTGGCTTGTTTTGAAATATTTTGAGATTCCTGTTGGATATCCAAGTATACTCTCCAGTAGAGAAGTCATGTAGAGGAGGAAGATTGGACCAAAGAAGAAGATCCAATGAGTTACAGGAAAACAAGTACTTGGTGGTGTTCCAGAAGTCAAGTAAATAACTTGTTTCAAAGACTAGAGAGTAGTTTACTATGTCAATTACTGTTCAGTAGGCAAGGAAGATGAGAGAATTGGCCATTACATCTGGCAATATGGAGACAGTCAATGACCTTGATGAGGGCAGTTAGTAGTGATAGTAATAATGTAGATCCAACTATTTATATGAAAAAGTAAATGAGTGCTAATAAAATTAGAAGGAAAAAAAATGAACTTAGCAGATCTTTGAAGATTTGTTGTGAAGATGAGCAGACAAAAGGAATAAGAGCTGGAGACATGATGTCTGTAATTATTTTAAAGTTAAGACCTATTAGAGCTTATCTGTGTGGTAAAGAGAATTATTCAGTAAAGCAGGAGGAAAATGATGCAGTAGAGAGGATAATTGTAGCCACAAAGTTCTAGAGTAAACTAATTGAAATTGACTCAGATCTCAAAGGCAGGGTTGGCCTTTGATAAGGTTTGGGTGCTCTGTTGTTCTGAAGATAAAACAGAGTAGATGAGTATGTATGCAGGTGTGTCTTTACTTTCTCCTTCTCTCTCTCTCTCTCTCTCTCTCTCTCTCTCTCTCTCTCTCTCCCCTCTCTCTCTGTTCCCAAACTTCATATCATACTAATTCGCAAAATTTTTTAGTCAAATGTTCTGCCACTGAGCTATACCTTGGAATTTGTAACATTTGTAACATTTGGAGACACTATTTTAATTTCATTGATCTATTGTGTTCTAGTTGGATGTCATTAAAGAAAAGCCTGATCCCTTGTATAAAATCTGTTATTTTATTCTGGGAAATTTTATGATCTGATATTTAAATCCCTCCCAAAATGTGACTTGATTAAGTGTTTTGTTTAATTCACTATTCTGAACACTCACTGATTCACTTCAGTCTGAAAACAGTCTGAAAACTGTCCTCTATTTTGGTAAATTTTATGTATTATTTCTTGGATTATTTCCTCATCTCTATTGTCTATTTTTTCTAATTCTGGAATCACTATTATTTGGACATTACCTGGATTGTTCCTAAAGTGAGCATACCTGTTTTTCTTACAATTCATATGTTTGTCTATATGCTCTACTTCCTAGGAGTTTCCCTTGATTTTGGCACCCCAAATTCTTTATTTGTGTTTTTTTTTTCCTCTGATGTTTTTAATTTCCTTGAGTTCTTACTTAATCCCTATTCCTCCTTCATAGCATACTGGTCTTCTTTCATGCGTCCTATATCTTTTCCTATGTCTCTGAGTATATGAATTACAGTTTAAGTTTAATTTTAAGCTTTAATTTTACGCTTAAGTTATCTTTGCTTTAATATTGCTTCTGCTCCTTCTAAGCATTTGTGTATTGTTTGTTGGTTTCTCTCTTTCATGGTAGAGGCTTTTCTCAAAAGTTTTAGGATAATTATCTCTCTGTTTATATTTAAAGATTGTGTTTAAGTTCTGTATGAATGGGAACTGATTTCTGACTGGTAGACTTCACTCTGAGATGATCAGGTGGCCTTTGGAGATCACTATATGGCAGAATCCAAGTTTTCTCTCTGGAATAGTTCATTTCTTTAGAGAAGGATCCTGCAAATTCTTGATCCAATGTATAAGGCTGAGTGCTGGTAAGTTTGAGATGGGTCTTGAGGACCTAGCTTCTCCCTTATGTAAACCTCCAAATTAACTCAAACTTAAGCCCATCTCTAAACACACTCTTGTCTACAGTCATGGTGCCTCAGCTTCATAAGTCTTTCCATTTTTCTAAAGAAAAAAGGAGCTTTTTTTTCTCACTGGTAACTCCCTTTGTAAAAATATATTTGTGAACCCTGTCTCCCTTGTTAAGCAACTTATTATTCCTATTTTTTTGCATCCTCATATTTTTCATTCAGCATTATAGATATCTCCTAATTTAATAACAGATGAAATTAATGTTTCTGCTTCCTGACAGAAGCAGAAACTTTGTTAAGCTGACATCTTTCACCAGAAATTGTTTGAATTCAGTTTTAATAATAATGCTCTTTTCAACAATCAGGATTCTTGAAAATATTGCCCTTCAGAAACTGCAAATTAATAACAATACTGCATTTAAAGTTTTCTATATTGCCCTGTCCATGCTGGATATTAACTTTTATTCTAAATATTAGTCAACATAGTAGGGAATGCATAGAATCTTGTTTGAATTTGCCTATATAAGATCTCAAAGTGGTATTATCTTCTGGAAAAAACAAAAACAAGAAACTCAGAACCAGAGTAGAAAACAGCTAGTTCTTATTTCATATTGAAAAGGGGAAGACTTTATAAAGAAACAGGTATTTCACCTATATTTTCAAAGATTTGTCCTTTTTAAAAACATATTTAAAGAGAGAATTGTATGTCATATGAGAATGGAAGTGAAAAGGTGACCAATATGTTCAGAGAATAATGAGAGATTTGGGAAGACAGAATAAGATAATGCTTAAGAAAGGATTTTAAGAAGATTAAAATGTTTATAGAAATTCTAAAAAGCATTATTTTTATTAATATTGATTCTATCTTCTTCAAGGAGTTTTGCATCTTTTCAATAAATAATATTTATGCCTAATGCTCTATTTTACAAAGAACCCACAGATCTACTTCAAGGGAGCCCTAGAAATTCAACTCACAGAAATTATTACTTGATAAAAAACTCATAAAACTCATAGTTGAGAATTGGGCCATAATCGGTGATTGTGATCCATGCACAAACTCCTCTGACTTCAACCGATTTCAGCTCAAGGGTGGTGGGTGATTCCACGCATATAGCCAGTGCTCAATATCAGAAATGTCTCCTTGTCACGTCAAGGCCTTCTCCTTAACCACAGGAAGCCATGGAAGAGCGTGCAGGTTTTCCAAGGTAGGGGAATTAATATTCTGGAAGCAGTCTCCACAAGTAAGATACAGGAGTCTTGACAAAGGCTCCAGCAATCTTGTCCTCTCAGGAGACAATACTAAGGAATGTTCTTTTTATTTCTTCAGTTCGTGCATGGAATTGAGCCTCACTTCCTCACAGAGTCGATTGGATTCTCAAACACATACCTGACTCCTCTTCCTTCTTTGTCTCATTTTCTCATCTCTCTCACATCTGTTTCATGAAATGTCCTTCTAAATATACTATCTGTACCTATTTCTTGTTCGCAGGTTCTGGCTCTGGGGGAATCAAAATAGGACATATGCTTAACAAATGATGTTCCTCTATTTACCTGTTTCTATCAACTCCACATAATATATAGGCAGTCAAGCCTTTCCATTTCTTCATCCAAAAGAATGAAAAATAACTTCGGTTGTGACCTGATTTATAAAACTTTTTGGCATTGATTCTGTATATTTTGGATCAATGATGTATCAGTGATACATCAAAAAAGAATAGTAAACTAGAAAGCAGAAAAAAAAATCCATATTTTAGTCCCAGATTTTGCAATATCTAGCAGTGAGAATATATGGAAGTTATTTTATCTCTCTAAAAAATCTCAATTTTTTATTTATTAAAATGGAGTGGATGTGAGTTATTTTGAGGTGTTGATTTTATTTTTTTATTTTTAGATATTTTAATAATCTTAATTCACTGGGGATAAACATATTTTAAAAGGATGCTTGATGATGTAAGCATATTAAACACAGCTTCTAACACCATAAAGCAAAGATGGCTAGGCTATAGCATTTTAATTGCAGCCATCACAAATACATTACAAACATCTGTTATTTCTAAAAAATATTTCAGACTTCTTATTTCTTTATTTTTATACTATTATTATTCATTACATAAGCTATTTACTTATGGAAAAATTGGAGACTTTTTTGTGGGTATTTACTTAGTTAAATTCCTTTTCAACTATGTATTTTTTTATGATTCCATAAAGAGGTTGGCCTGCATTAGACAAAGCAGTAAGTTGGACATGTTGCCAGGTGGTCAACTGGACACGATTTGAAGATTTACCTATACCTCCTGCCTTTCTTCCCCATGCCTGGACCCACTTCCCACCAGCATCTGATCCAAATATGTCCATTGCTTGGATAGCTCATAATGTCTCAATAGCCTGTGTCTTTAAATATAATATTAATCTTACTTAATATTAATATTATTTAATATTTGTAAATAACAGATTCTATCTGCTTCCAAAGATCATAACAAAGTAAACAATGTTAATAGGCGATTAAAGGAGACAAGTTTACAAACCCCATGTTATCCCTGGGTTTCTTCCCTTTCTTACACAACACTTGTAGGTAACACACATGAATGTAAGTGATCTTCTTCACACTTACATTCCTCAGTGTGTTGTTCCTCAGTGGTCCCAAAGATCCTAAACAAAAGGTAGGAGACACCCAGTGGTAGCTGGAACTTTGAGATATGAAAAGTTTTACTGCACTTTCCAAATCACCCTACCTTTCACATAACTGACTGCCAATTCAACTATACTGAAGACTGGTTTGACAGAAGGCATTAAGAGGAGAAAGTAAAATTGCTCCTTTGTTCTGCCTCTAGAAATGCTGAAAGGAAATTCCTGTTCAAAGCAGGTGAGTAAACAAACTGTATTAGAGGCCATTATATGGAAGAAGTTATTGCTTTGTTGCAATAAAATGGCTCATCTTAAAGTTTTTTTCACAATTTTCTATTCAAATAGTATTAGCTAGATTTATCAATGATTTGATAAAACCAAACTGACTGTCAAGAGTTCTATCAGGACACTTCAATCTGTTAACATATGACAGTAAAGCTCAAATTGTTCCACCAAATTCCCCCTAAGATAAAGGAGAATATATTGATATTTGGGGTGCTTGGGGAAGAGGAACTGGTCATGTAGTTCAAAATGTCTAACCACAAGCACATGTCTGACCACCATGAGATTTCTCTAAAGTTTTCTCCTTCATCTTAACAATTCATATGAATTTGCTTTCTACTAAATAATAAAATTTAAATTGTATTAAATCTAGCATAATGTATGAAATTATTTGCGAATTACTTTACCCCAACAAAATGTTTAAGGAAGAATAATGTAATTTGGGTTTTATGTTTTATTCTTATACATTTTTTAAAAATTTAATATTTTTTATTTTAAAGATGTGGGGTACAACTCAGGATTCGGTAGATAAGTGATCATCTTACAGGTAAAGTTTGGAAGTTCCTTTGGTCTCCACTTCCTTAAACATTTTGCCTGGTTTGAGATCAGGTACCCTTCCTGATGTTATGTGTCCCCCCTCCTTCCCCTGGCAGTGTCCCACTATTGCCAGTCCCTTTCTGATAGTATTATGATAATGGTTCAGTGTCCGCTTATGAGTGAGAACATGTGGTACTCAGTTCTTTGTTTCTATGATAGATCACTGAGTATTACATACTCTAAATCTATCCAAGTTGATACATAATCCATAATTTGTCCTTCTTTATGGTTGTGGAATATCCCTTCATGTATACATACCACGTTTTTGCTATTGTGAATAATGCTGCAATAAATATGCATGTGCAAGTATCTTTTTTATAGAATAATTTGAGTTCCTCCGGTATATTCCCAGAAAGGGAATTGCTGAATCATATGGAAAGTTGGTTTTTAGATCTGTATGAATCCCTACAGTATTTTCCAAAGAGGTTGTATTAGTTAACACTCCCACCAACACTGTAGAACTGTTCCCATTTCTCCACATCCTCTTTGCCATCTGTTGTTTTTTGAGCTATTGATGATGGCCATCCTGACTGGAGTTAGATGGTACTTCAGTGTAGTTTTAATTTGTATTTATTTGATGATTAGAGAGGCTGAGCATTTTTCCATGTGTCTGTTGGCTGCTCCTATGTCTTATTTTGAGAAGCATCTATTCATATATTTTGCCCACCTTTTAATAGGACTTTTTGTTTTTTCCCTTTAGGCATGCTTGAGTTTCTTGCAGATTCTGGATGCTACACTTTTGTCAGATATACAATTGGCAAATATTTGTTCCCATTCTGGGGGCTGTCTCCCTGCTCTCTTGATGGTTCCTTTGGCTTTGCAGAAGCTTGTCAGTTTGATGAGGTCCCACTTGTCCATCTTATTTCTTATGGCATGGGTATCTGGGGTTTCGGTCAGGAATTGGTTGCCTATTCCAATTGCCGAAAAGGTATCTTCCATGTTTTCAAAGATTCTTATAGTTTGAGGTTTTAGGTTTAGTTATTGATCCATTTAGAGTTGTTTTCTGTGTATGGTGAAAGATATCCTGTTTCAATCTTCTGCATGTTGTCAGCCAGTTTTCCCAGCACCATTTACTGAATAGGTTCCCCTCTCCCCATTGGTTGTTGGTGGAGGGTTTATTGAAGATGAATTTGCTGAGAAATTGAGGATTTGCTTACAGAATTGCTATCCTGTTCCATTGGTCTTTATGCCTGTTCTTGTACCAATACCAGATGGTTTTGATCATTGTAGCCTTATAGTAAAGTTTAAAGTCTAGAAGTGTGATACTTCCCACTTTGTTTCTTTTGCTAAGGATTGTTTTGGTTACTTATGGTCTTTTATGTTTCCATGTGAATTTCTGTATTGTCATTTCCAGATCTGAGAAGAATGATGTTGGTAAGTTAATGGGTATTGCGTTGAATCTATAGATTGCCTTTGGTAGGTTGGATATATTAACAATGTTGATTCTTCCAAAACATAAGTATGGAATATTTTTCCATTTGTTTGTGTTTTCTTTTATTTATTTGAGCAGTGTTTTATAGTTTTTGTTGTAAAACTACTCTGGTTAGGAAGAGTCAAATTATTTCTCTTTTTTGTGGCTGCTATGAATAGGATTGTCCTTTTATTTGGTTATCTGCCTCTTTGCTGTTGGTGTATAAGAATATGACTGTCTTTTGCACATTTATTTTGTACCCTGAGACTTTACCAAAGTCTTTTATCAGTGTTAGGAGGTTTTTGACAGGTTCTCTTGGGTTTTCAAGGTACATGATCATATCATGAGCAAAGTGGGATAACTTAACTTCCTCTTTACCTATTTGGATACCCCTGATTTCCTTCTCTTGTCTGATTGCTCTCGCTAGGACTTCTAACAATATATTGAACAGAAGGGGTGAGAATGGACAGCCATGTCTTGTTCCAGTTTTCAGAGGAAATGCTTCCAATTTCTGTCTGTTTAGCAATATGTTTGCTGTAGTTTTAGTCTTATACTTTTCATCTATCTGCAAGATAAAATAGAAATATTTCTCTTCACCTAACACATCTAAACTCTTCCTGTATCATGTATTTCACCTGTAAGGTAGACTTCTTCCATTAATTATGAAAAGCATTATTTGTGCATATGAATTCCTAGACCATGTCTAAATATTAAATTTAAATGTCAATTTTGTTATTCTTGCCAGTGACATATAAGGATCAAAATTAATTATCTGCCAAATGACACTGGAAAGGGGGATATTATGATCTTCATATCATCAGACTTCATGTCTCCTAGCATTTAGCATTACAGCCTGCACAAGTTTAGCAAATCCAGAAGTTTTTTTGCTTCTGGCATCTGACCTTTCACAACAGGTAGGGTAAGTTCCAGGTGAGCACAATGTACCACAGAAACATTCAGTTTGCTCCCTATATTCCTTTACTTCTTTTTATTTCACAAGGTCAACTTTTATCTTTTTCTTTTCTTTGACAAACACATCGCTGCCCTCTTCAGAGCATACTCTTGTAATTTTGTTTCTATTCCACATTTCTTGTATGGCAGATCCAGGACTATTGTTTTGTAGCATTACAGAAAGGCAAAGATGTTTTTCCTCTTTCTCATTTAGACACCCCTTTTGAATATTGTATTTCAGAAATAATTATCTTTCCTTTCTCAGTTATTACTCTGCTATCGATAAATTCAGTAAGCTTGGTGGCAAAAATCTGCCCAGTGCTTTGACTATCATAGAATGAAAACCCTTATATAAATGTCTTCTTTGGTTTCCATTAGAGCAAGAAGACACTTTAGGGTATGTTTTATCGGTCCATTAATAAATGACTGGAGAGGTAAAGATGTTTGGCTAGAGGCCCCGTTTTTTGCAAGCATAAAAGATGTGGGTTAATGGAGCAATTAAACATACTTTCATACCCCAGGGCTGTAATAATACTGGGAAAAAGTAAGTGAACTACTAGAAAAGAGAGTCCACTGTGAACACAGAGGAAGAACAAGAAGTCTTAACTTCTTAAGAATGAAGATAAACTATATGACAAAATTCTAAACACTTGCCATTTTATAGGGCACCAGAACTGATATCCTTAAATCTTTTCTTGTCAAACTAGGTATCATGTTTTACAGAGGTGAAGGAAATATAAAACAGAGAAATTGTTGGTGAAAGACTCAGACAATAGGGTGATATCAGGTAATATGTGGGAATAGTGATTAAAAGGCATTTTAACTTTCATGTTAGGAGTTATCAGATTATGAAATACCGATGTGATAAGACAATTTTGGGGATGGAAGAGACTACAGGAGCTTGTAAAATGAAGCACAAATGCTGAAAATGCCATTAGTGCAAAGCCAAGTCTCGGGGGTCTTTGTATCCTTAGCATGTTACACAGGTTTGCTGCATAGTACTTGTTCAATCATTGGAATATACCCATATTGGTTTGCCCAATATGGGTACAGTTTAGTGGAAGATTTAGCTGCCCTGATATAGACAGCATATACGCCTACACCTCTCACTTTCTTCTTTATCTTTCTTTTTTCCTGCCTAGGTTGTTTCCTATGCTTCTACCATGCAAGTTCATAACATTCTATATTATTATCTCACTTCTTAGCTCCTACATTCCGAAATCTGGGGGTTGCAACACATAACTGCCTAAAGACCTTGCAGTCTTAGAACTTAGCTGAATCTCAGAACAACCTGTGAAAACGTCACTTCATTTTTCTCCAGCTTCTTTCATCTCCAATCATTATTTCCCCAAAGTTTCCTATTCTTGAATACTCTCTGTACACTCACTCTTTGAACCCCACCCTCTATACTATCAGTGACTATTGGCCTCTACTTTGCATGAGTTCTGCTTAGCCATATGCATGATCTCTTGCCATAACCATCCTACTCACTACAAATTGTGTATATGTACATGTAAATCTTGACATAATATTAGTCATAGAAAAGCTTTGAATTCAAAAGAAACAACATTTTTTAACTTCAAAAGCATTGAAGAATAATGGGAGTCGATACTGAATTCCCTAGAATGAGTAAAAACAGAACTATAAAAAGAACACAACTTCCTAGAACTTTCCCTAATTCCACTTATCTTTATAGAGTATACTGTCCCTAAACTGCTTTTATTTGGTTCCTTAAAAAATTTTCACCTATGGCTTCCTCACAGGATGAATTAGTCCTATGCACCATGCATTAAACTAGAGGTTCTCAACTCCTAGGCCACAGACAGATACTGGTTGGTGGCCTGTTAGGAACCTAGAGGCACAGCAAGAGGTGAGCTGTGGGTGAGCAGAGCTCTGCTGTCTGTCAGATCAGTGGGGGCATTAGATTATCATGGGAGCATGAAACTGTGAACTGTGGATGCTGGGGATCTAGGTTGCCACGCTTTGTGATAATCTAATTCCTAATGATCCCATCCTCCCTCCGCACCCCCCAACCCCCCAAAAAACTTGTCCCTGATGCCAAAAGGATATGAGACTCCTGCCTTAAATGATAAAACTTAGTTTCTCTGGCAGAGATTTCTTCCCATCTGTAACAAAAGTTCCCTAAGGCAAGCCAGGGAGTGAGCAAAAGCTCCTTCTTAGAATGAAATGAAAATGGTGAGGTGATATATCTCCAACTTTATATGAATTAGTACAAGGCACCATGCATTAAACCTTTTTAGAATGAAATGAGAATGCTGAGGTGCTATATCTCCGACTTTATGTGTGTTCTACTTAGCTATTCATGCTCCTATATCCACGCTTATCTTTGCCTTCTCTCTTCTAGTTGTGGAAGACAATTATGCCAGCTCCTTTAAACCAACGCTAACA
The DNA here is from genome assembly GCF_000164805.1 of Carlito syrichta. Classification (NCBI taxonomy): domain Eukaryota; kingdom Metazoa; phylum Chordata; class Mammalia; order Primates; family Tarsiidae; genus Carlito; species Carlito syrichta. Next base: position 789,799 of record NW_007255621.1, read on the forward strand.
TCTGTTCCTTTAACCATATGCCTATCTGTCTCCAATAAATTATCCTTCAGGATTCTTCTCCTCAACTCCAGAATATTTTGGATAGAGCAAAATTTATATATTCTCCCAGACTGGAATTATCTTTAGGAAGGTGGGCCCCTTGTAGTACACTCTTCCAGATCAAATGGTCAAACAAAGTCTTTACCTGGAAGTTCTGAGAAGTTCGCATCATGATTTGTGGAAGAAACACCTTTAGTTGTGGCAAACAGGTGAATGATTCTTCCACCATGACAACACACTTGCCCACACTGTGCTGAGTGTTCAGCAGTTTTTGTCCAAAAACAGCATGACCTACATGCCCCACTCTCTATTTACCTGATGTTGCTCTGAGATACTTCTTTTGGTTTCCTGGATGAAAAAGTCCTCAAAGGAAAATGTTTTGCCAATTTGGAAGAAGTGAAATAAAAAGTGGCAGAAGCACTAAAAGACATCAAAATGGATGAGTTAAGAAACTGTTTTGAGTAGTGGGAAAAGCATCTTGATAGGTGTATTGCATTAAATAGAGAGTACTTTGAAGGTGACTGAAGTTTAAATATGTAAGAATAAATACATAATTTTTAACATAAATTCCATTCTGGGGGGTCCTCCTTCATGTACACACACATACACACACACACACACACACACACACACACACACACACACACGGTGCAAAAGGAAGGAAAGGAAAAAACTGTATTAAGATTGTAATACTCATCATACTGACAACAGAAGATGAATACAATTCATGTTTGACTTCAGCAATTGCACATTACTACCGTAATTCAATTCAGTTTCAAAAAGTAATACATAGGTGACATCTCTTAAAATGTGTATACATTTTTTGTACCCCCCCGCCATATGTATAAATTCAGTAACGAACCTAAAAGTTAGAAAATAGAAAAATGTACTAGACAGATATTTCATCAAAGATGTCGATGACAAGAACATGAAAATAGGCATCAGTAACATCCATAGTTATTACAGTAATACAAATTAAAACCTGCATCAAATATCACTACACACCCATTAAAATGGCTAAAACTAAAAAGACTGAGTATATGAAGTGCTGGTGAGGTTGTGGAGAACCTGGAATTCTTATCCACTGCTGGTGGGAATATAAAACAGTACAGTTTGGCAGCTTTAAAAAGCTAAACATACACTTTTAGGCTGGGCATGGTGACTCAAACCCATAATCCCAGCACTATGAGAGGCTGAAGCAGAAGGATTGCTTGAAACCAGGAGTTCAAGACCGTAGTTGGTAACATAGCAAGACATCGTCTCTATAAAACAAACAAATAAACATGCTCTCTTTGTATGATCAGATCATTCCACATCTGGGGATTTAGACTAATGAAATTAAAGTATGTGTCCAAAAGAAGATTTGTGCAGAAATGTTAACAGAGTCTTTATAATAGTCCAAAACCAATTGGACTTTATAATAGTCCAAAACCAATTGTACACCAACAGGTAAGTGGATATATAAGCTGTGCTACTCAGTACCACAAAATGGAATTAACTACAGATAGATACTACAGTATGGATAGGTCCCAAAATACCACGCTGAATGAAAGACGTCAGACCAAAAAGTGAGTACATACTGTATGAGTCCATTCATTTAAACTTCTAGAAAATATAAACTAATCTCTCATGACAGAAAGCAGATCAGGGGTTACCTGGGGTTGGCAGACAAGAAGGATCAGCAGGAAGCAGTTACCAAAGGCCAGGAGGAAGCTTTTGAGAAGATAGATAAGTTAATTATCTGGATCGTGGATCACCATGGTTGTGGTATTATAAATATATGTATGATGTTGTAAAGATGCACACACATAGACACACGTCAGAACTTACCAAATTATACACTTTAAATATGTACACTTTATTGTATGTCAATTATACCTCAATAAATATATTACATTTTTATAAACTTGCTTTCCTGTTTATTTCCTAATCCATTACAATTTGGTTTCCAAGTCCTGTCACTGACAGAAACAGCTCCAATAAGATCTTCATTAATATTTAAATTGTCAAATGTAAAAAAAAAAAGAGAGTTTTAAATCCTTATTTTCCTAGAACTCTTGGATGCATTTGATACTTGTGATAACTCCTACTTCTTGAATTCCTTCACTCCGCTGGTGTCTGTGACATTGCAGTCATCTAGCTTTAGCTTCTGTGGTGCTTGAAGAGTTATCTTTCTTCTGTGAAGATTTGTCTTTCTCTTCTGATTTCTGAACGGTGGTTATTTCTCAGGATCCCACTGACACATCACCTTGATCAGAACAATCTTTGTGGATATTATCTTTGACTCTCATGAATCCAGCTGTCGGGGAACCCAATCTATATCTCTAGCATAACACCTACTCTAACCTTCAGAACTTTATTTTCATATACTTAATAGATATCTTCATTCCCATTTCCCAAAGAAAATGCATTGCGTTTGTGTGATACAAACTGGAAAATGAATTTGCCATCTTCAAATTCAGTGGCTTCAGTGAGCTATCATCGCACTGCTGCACTACAGCCTGGGCAGCAGAGTGAGACCCTTTCTCTTAAAAAAAAAATTCAGAAGTCTAGCTTTGATTATCTAGTTAGCAAACTTTTGTGTTTACTTTACTTTCTGCTGCAAACACTCTGCCTCTGTTCTGGCAATATAGAGCAGCCTTTAATTCTCTACATACACAACACAGTACATATTGCTACCATGGCATTACTACCATTATCGCTTCCTGCCTGTAATGCATGTTCTTCTATTTTTCCGTATAATGTCTACGTGCCTGTTCAGCTTCAAAATAGGAGTTAACTGCTCCTTGATGTCTTGCTTTATTGCCCACCACCTCAACCATAACACACTCCTGTTGGGTCCAGAAGCCATTTTCAGTGCTCCAAAAATATCATGGTTTGATCCAAGTCACTCAACTAATTACTTGCTTATGCTGTGATTGATTTTTTACCAGAAAAATTTAAATTCTTTCTAACTCTAAAAGCTAATGTGTCTCAGGTACTGTGATAATAACATTACAATCAATTAGTCCTAAAAATACTCCTTTGCATTCTCGTTTTTAGAAAAAAATTTAGGAAACGGAGACTTAAATAGGTTAATTAAATAACGTAACCAATTGTTAATTGGGATAAATAGAATTTGAACTGGTCTATGTAACTATAGCGCCTAAATTCTAAATCACTACTTTATAGTCGGCCTTGTGCGTCTTCTATCTCTGTCTCTGTCTCTCTCTCTTTCCTCCACCCCTTCTCTCTTTCCTCTGTCTTCCTTCATTCCCTGATCTTTCAGCAGAAATTCTGTGTTCATCTTAGTATGTCTAGAAATAGGGCCTGGCTCAGCTGACATTCAAAAACATCTGTCCAGTGAATGAATACATTCTGAGATCAATTTCTTTCCACTGTGCCATTTACTGGCCATTAAAATAAAATTAGAAACAAAAATAACTTTTTAGTAGGAACAATTCTGAAAATTCATCTGCTCCAATTTGGTCAAAGTTTCCAATCAAAAAATCAATATGTCTGGTAAATTTTATTTTCCAGTGAGTTCATTCAATTCTCACCCTTAAAAGTGGAAAAAAATATGACACTGAACAATATGAAGAAATTCCAAATAAAACACATCCTGATCATTGGGGAGAGACCCCTAATATAATGAGCTTGTGGTGGAGGGAACCATGAAAAGACGACTGAGTTGATTATAGAATTTAGAATAGGTACAGGGAAAAAAAGGGAGAAAGGCAGAAACTGAAATAGAAACACTTGGTTGAAGCTAAAGACGTAATGTTTAAATCTCCTTAGGAACAATTTAAAGATATATCAAAGGTGAAGGAAATTTTTAAAAACTTATGTCAATATGAAAGAATGATGTGAGATGGCTTCCTACACCAACAGTGTTTGTGAATCCTAAAGCTGTATGTCTTAAATGAGCTCAGTGAGTTCTGAGATAAGAGATTGATTTCATGTGCTTATGTACTTTGTTTTATCTTCGGTTTGAAGGAAGCATAATTTTGGAATGTACTAAGAGCATATAAAATATATGGAGCCATATAGGCTAACTAAATGATCCCTTTACCAATAAGTATGCCTGTTGCTTTGCAGAGGGTGCAAATACATGCCTAAAATTAGCTAATTATATTTTAAAAGTCAGGCTGCCAATATCGGTGACAAATCCACAACTCTGAGCATCTTAAAAGATATGTTGCTTTCTCAATTAATTTGTATTCTCATTGATGTATTATGCCTACTTCTATTGCTTCCAAATTTCACTACCTTATGAGGCTTTGACTAAGTTTTGAGAGTATGTAAATGAGTAAAACTTGTTTTGTTCCTTCAAGAAGTCCACACTTTAGAAGAGGAAAAAAAAGTCATTAGTACCTCCTATTCCCATATGTTCTTCAGTTAATTTCAGTCTTACATGAGGCTTGTTTAGGGTAGCATAGCTCTGCATGTGTAGGGATGTGGTCAGTTATATATTTAGTCAGTTACATAAGTCTGTTCTACAAATAGGGTGACATGGGTGATGTAGACTGCAGTAGAATTACAAAAGAATGAGTAAAATTATCTGTGTCAAAGACTGTTATAATTAGGAGGCAATGTTTCAAAATGTGTTATATGGGGGGCAAAAAAAAAAAAAACAAGGAATATATTTATTAAAAAATTGTTTGAAGCCGGGCTTGGTGGCTCAGCCTGTAATCCCATGCCTTTGGGAGGCTGAGGTGAGTGGATTGCCTGAGCCTGCGGGTTCGAGACCCGCCTGGGCAGGCGAGACCTCACCTCTACAATAAAATCAAAAAAGTAGCCGGGCGTGGTAGCGCGCACCTGTAATTCCAGCTACTCGGAAGGCTGTGGCGGAAGGATCGCCGGAGCCCAGCAGGTCGAGGCTGCAGTGGCTGGGAGCGGCCACTGCACTCCAGTCTGGGCAATAGAGTGAGACTCCAACTCAAAAAAAAATTGTTTGTTTATTCACATATTTAAATGTCAGTCACCTTCAAAGTACTCTCTGTTTGATGCAATGTACCTATCAATAGGCTTTTTCCACAGCTCAAACCAGTTTTTGAACTTGTCAACTGTGATGTCTTTTAGTGCTTCTGTCATCTTTCGTTTCCCTTTGAGGACATTTTTCATTGGGGAAACAACAAAAAAAAAGTCACTTGGGGCGAGATCAGGTGAATAGGGCGAGTGGGGCCCGGGGGGGCAGTCATGCTGTTTTTGGTAAAAACTGAACACTCAGTGTGTTATGGTCAAGTATGTGGTCATTGGGGAAGAACCAGTCACCTGTTTTGCCACAATTCGGGAAATTTCTTCCACAAATCATGAAGGAACCTTCTCAAAACTTCCAAATAAAACCTTTGATTAACTGTTTCATCTGGAGGAAGAAATTCTGAGTGTACTACAAGGAGCCAGCTCCCCAAAAGATCATTCTGGGGTTTTGGGGGGTCCCCCTCATACATTAACTCTGACAACAAAAGGAAAATGTAACAGAGATTGTTAGTGTTTTTATCTAATACCCATTTCCTCCGTCTTTCTTGTTTATAAATTCTGCTTATATTTTGAGCAAAAGACTGCATATCTTAACCTCCTTTGCAAATAGACTTGTCAATGAGATGAACAATAGTGAGCTAGGTGAGTAGGAGAGCTAAGAGCATCCTAGGAAAGGAAAGAATTGGTGACAATTTCCAGAGAAAGAGAGCTTATAAAGCAAAGGGTGTAATGGGAGCTGGGATCGGGACTGGAATAGGATAAATATGAAGTAAGCAGCGACCAAAACTTGGAAGACCTCAGAGGGCATATTAAGACATTTTTAAAAGGGTTATTCTCTTTCAGGGAGTAAAAAAGTCAGATTTACATTACCAAAAGACATAAGATATTATTCTATCTGTACTGGGAAGGATAAAGCATAGAAGTTGGCACAGTCCCTAAATGGACCTTCTCACAAAAGTTCAGGAGAAAAATGTCAGTTGTTTAGAATAACGTATAGAGATAGGGAAGGGTAGATGCAACTGAGGAATTAATAAAATGAACTCCTAAGGAGGCATTATACTAGGCAAATAAAATGCTTTGAACAGATACACATATGGTGCTAGCAAATGCTGCCAAGTAGTTATTAAATGTTGAGGGAGAGGATTGTTGGTTTATGTAATCTTGGAATACAAGAAAAAGAAGAAGAAAATAAAGAAAGAAAAGAAGGAAGAAAGAAAGAGAAAAAGGACAGGAAGAAAATAAGGAGGATAGGAGTAATTAAGGGCGGGAGGGAGATAATTCAGAACCACAAAACATCTTTGAGAAAACAAAAGAGAGAAGACAAAAAGAAAATGTAAAACCCAATGAATATTTTCTATATAGATAGTGAAACAGTAATAAAGGCATATGTTATACATAGACCAAAATGCAGTCTCGCACTGTCTAGAAAAGGAGTGGGTCATTTGAATACAATCTACATGGTTAATGACTTTAAAAACATCAGCCAATGTATTTAATGATATGTAATTAAGTCAATTATAAGCATTAATAATTCAACAGATAATTAAGCATAATATGTGTCTTTTAATTCATCATGTAATATTTTTACAAGTACATTCAATCTCTAAATTGTGTATTTATTGCTTTGGCAATGGTTATAATTATTTTATGTTCATGGACACATGTTCTCTAGAGCACAAAACTCCAAATATTACAGGATGGAAAGAGGAAAATTGTTGAGTTGAAATTATACTGAGAAAATCCAAAGTAAAAGAGACACATATTTTAAATACTTAAAATTGTATATTATAAAACAATTGTACAAGAAGGAAAATTTTATTCAAAATAAAGAAAATAAAGAATTTTTTGGTATTGTTCTGTTTTTACCTAAGAACTGTTTCTCCACTCATTGGGCTAGTTTTCTTTGTAAGCAGAAATCACCGCTGCATGATTTCCAGGGTGACAGAAAACTAAGTGTGAGTCCAACTTCTGCCTTCATTCACTTCTGTCACATTTAATAAGACATTCATGCTTATTTCAGCCTGTTTTCTCTCCTACAAAATGATTGGTAACATTAAGAGATTAATGAGCAATAGAAACTCAGAGCATAGGAAGACAGCCAAGGTCCAAATGAAGCCAAGAGACTGAGAGCAAATGAATCAGAGTTCCAGTTGCTCCACATTCCAACCAACATTTCATATTGTTAGAAGAAATTGAGAGGCAAAAGTAAACTGGAGAAAAAAAAAAAGAGCGTATATGATTGCTAATATTTTTCTCATCATCTGGTCATCAACCCCTTTGTCTTCCACTGCTACTCTCTTGGGTCACTGCATAACTCTGCTAACATAGTCTCACCAATAGTTCTTGGGTCATTCCAGAGAAGAGGCCAAGCTGCATCTCCCTTTCCCACATTCTATTGAAGAAGCTATCATTAGTAATTCCCTACAAAAGGCATTTATTACAAACAGGCAGAAGATGATTAACTCAAAAGCAAATAAACCCAAACTTCAGAGCCTCTCAATTGGATGAACACCTTTCTAATGCCTTGTGCCTATTTTAGTATTCATAATCATATGCTATTTTCTCCTGGAGAAAACTCACCAAATTGTACAAGCTGTACTTTCCACAAAACTGAGGTCTTTTTATGCATCCAGGATAAATTCACAGCATCTTTGATTTGAAAAAGATCTTGGAAGGTATATGCTTCCTCTGATTTACTAGAATCTCTCTGGCAATGCTGTTTTAAAGCCATCACCTAAAAGAAGGGAATTGTTAGCTGTATTTATTTTTTTTTTAATTTTTTTTTTAACTTGGAGTCTCACTCTATAGCCCAGATTAGAGTGCAGTGGCACGCTCCCAGCCACCGCAGCTTCGACCTGCAGGGTTCCGGCGATCCTTCCACCTCAACCTTCCAAATAGCCAGAACTACAGTTGTGCACTACCGCGCCCACCTAATTTTTGATTTATTGTCGAGACAAAGTCTTGCCAAGTTGCCCGGGTGGGTCTCGAACCCGCGGGCTCAGGCAATCCACTCGCCTGGCCTCCCAAAGTGCTGGGATTACAGGCTGAGTCACTGAGCCTGACCTGTTTTTTTATTTTTAATTTTAAAATTGTGGGGTACAATTCAGGATTAGGCATACAAATATTCATTGTGCAGTTACCCTTGTTGATGAGATGTGTCCCCCCTTCCCCAGGCAGATTCCCACTACTTCCAATCCCACCTCCCCCCCATACCCCCACAGTTTCCTGCTATTGTCAATCCGTTCTTATAGTATTACGATAGTTGTTCAAGGTTCACTTATAAGTGCGAACGTGTGATAGTCCGTTCTTTGTTTCTGTGAAAGATCACTCAGTATTGTAGACTCTAAGTCCATCCAGGTTGATGCGAAGTTCATGATTTTGTTCTTCTTTATAGCTGCGTAATATTCCATTGTGTATATGTACCACATTTTTTTTTATCCAGTCTTCTTTTGATGGGCAGCATGGCTGGTTCCATGTTCTTGTTATTGTGAACAATGCTAGCTGTATTTGATATTGCTCTGTCACTTTTCCCGTTCCATGCAAAAATATGAATTTCTCAGTAAGGTAGTTGTTAAACACAAAGTGAATAGCCCTTTAACTAGCAAAAATATGTAGTCAAATGTGATTATTGTTATTTTTCTATACTGGAATGTTTCCAGAGATAAAAATACCACCACATCTTAGACCAGATGAGCACTTTATAATGCAAAAGCTAGGTCTTCTTTATCAAGAGCTGGAGCCTATACCCCCATAGCTTTCTCTAGAATTACATAATATGTTTACTCTTTCTTCAAAAATTCTATAAGAGGCATTTGCATCCTCTAAGTCTTCTAAGAAGAACTGTATCTGACTATTAATTGACATTCCTAGAGCAGGGTTCCTCAATCCCCAAGCTACAGACCCATAGGGGTCTGTGACCTGTTAGAAAACTGGCTACACAGCAGGAGGTGAGCAGCTGAAGAGAAGAGCTCTGCTTCCTTTTGATCAGTGGCATCATTAGATTTTCATAGGAGCCGGAACCCTACTGTGGACTGTGCATACGAGGATCTAGGTTGTACAATCCTTATGAGATTCTAATGCTTCATGATCCCCCACACACACCTGTCTGTGGAATAATTGTCTTCCACAAAACCGGTCCCTGACGCCAAAATGTTGGGGACTGCTGAGGCTTAGAGCACCTTCTAGTACCTGGCATTTAGCAAAGTTCAATGAGTGTTTTAAAATAAGTAAATGAGTAAGGAGATGTGTGACTCTCAATCATTCTGTCTTTGGTTCTCACTTCTTAAAATCTGGTGGATCAACTTAGAGGAATCAAGACAATTCCTTTGAAAACAGAGTACTAAGGAATTATCACTTCATATAATCAGTTTACTACTTTTCCCTTAATAAGAAAGCAGTACAATTTTTCTAAAAATTAACTTCAAGTTCTTGTTACTAACCTTTAGAAACAAGGTATTCCCATTTTTGAGAGCAGGAATTAAGTTCTCCATCTTGTCTAGGATCTGGTGCTTTGTACATAACAGACACTCTCTCTATATATTTTAAAATTTGAGATATAATATACACACAGCAATGTATACACATTTTAAGTGTGTAGTTTGTTTATTTTTACATCTCTGTTTACTTTGGCAATCACCACTCAGCTCAAGAGAGAATGTTATCATCACCTGTGTATATTTCTTCTCTCCTTGTCCTTGTAAATACTCTCTTCTAACCAAGTAACTCTCTACCACCATTAATTAGCTTCTGATTTAATACTACTGACGTTAAAATAAATGTGTAGGTTTATATATGGACTTTCTATTATTTTTCACTGGTCTAGTTTCCTTGCTTTTGTACAATACCATAATGTCTTATTTCTGTAGCTTTATAATAAATTTGGAAAGCTAGTAGTAGGTGTAAAAATCTAATATTGTTCTTCCATATTGTTTTATCTTGGTCCACTGTACTTACATAAAGATTTGAGGATGAGATGATTCATTTACACACACAGACATGAACACATCTTGAATTTTAACTGGGAATGCCTTGAAACTATAGACCAATTTGAGGAGAATCAATATCAATATCTTTAAATGTTTAGTACATCCATGATAGAACTTTTCCATGTATTTATTTTCAACCTTTCTATATTCCTGTATTTAAAGTGTGATTCTTCTATACAGCAAATAGTTTTTTAAAAAATATATTCTAAAATATTTTTCTTTTAAACAGTCATTTACATTTAATTATTTTATTTTCTGTGTTACTTTACAGTTACACTTTTTGGTATCATTCATTCATTGATCACACTAAAAAAAAATTCTTAATACTGTTACCTTAAATCATTGTCCAACGCAAGGATCTTATAGTTACTCTTTTCCACTTTGTTATTTTTATATTTTTGACTTCAGTAAATAGTTTAAGCCCCACATGACATGTTTATTATTATTCATACCTTAAACAATCTTTTATAGATTCTCATATATTTACCTTTTCTGAAGCTGTTCATTATTTACACCTCTATGATGCAATCTGAGATTATTTTCCTTCAGTTTGAAAATTAACCTTCAGTAGATTCTGTAGTTCATGGTCAACTGACAATGAATTTTCTCCGTTTGTATCTGTTTGACTGTATCTTTTTCCACCTTCACTTTCAGATCATTATCAATGGGCAGACAATTCTGGTTTGATTGTTTCTTTCACTGCCTTCAATATGTCTGTCTATTATCTTCTGTCTTCCATTATTATTCTGTTTAAACCAGTGTACAGTCGTATTGTTCCCCCACAAAGTGATATTTCTTTTACTTCTGACTATTTTAAATTTTTCTATTTATCAATTTGACTCTCATAGGCCTAGCTGAAGTTTCTTGACTTAGGGTTCATTGAGCTTCTTGAATTTCTCAATTGATAACTTTCGTCAGATATGAAAAGTTCTTGACCATAATTTCTTCAGATATTGCTTCTGCATGTCTCTCCTTTTTCTGTTACTTTTGGATATTTTTTATCTGCTTGTGTTTGAGACCATCAGTCTTTTCCTCTGCTGTGTTCTTTTTGCTTTAGCAGTTCAATAAAATATATTTGATTCTTTTATAGAGAGTCTCGTATCTATCTTGTTGAAATGCTCTGTCTTTTCATTCATTTTGCTTATATCCAGGGTAGTTTAACTTCATAATAATGGTTATTTAAAAGTTCTTGCCTAGTAATTCTAAATTCTGGATCATTTCTTGATTTTTATTGACTGTGTTATGTTTTTGCCATCAGTTACTCTCTTCTGCTTCTTTGAATGTCTGCTAAGTTTTGATTACATACTGTGTTTATAGAGATACTAGCTTATGTTTTCTTCCTCTCAAGAAATTTGAGTTGTGTTCTAGTAGGTGGTAAACCATTAGCAGACAATGAGATGTGGCCTAAAACTGGTAAGGATGGCTATTACTAAAAAGTAAAAAAAAAAAAAATAGGTGCTGGTATGGCTGTGGAGAAAAGGGAATGTTTCTGTTTCTACATTGTTGGTGGGACTCTAAGCTAGGTAAACTTTTGTAGAAAGCAGTGTAGAGATGTCTCAAATAACTAAAAATTGAGCTTCCACATGATCCAGCAATCCTTCTGCAAATATACCCAGAAGAACATAAATCACTCTACCAAAAAGACACCTACACACGTATAGCCATTGCGGCACTATTCACAATAGCAAAAAACATGGAATCAACTCAGAAGTCCATTGAAAGTGGACTGGATAAAGAAAATGTGGTATATATACATGATGGAAAACTATGCAGCCACAAAGAAGAGCAAAATCATGGCCTTTGTAGCAACATAGACTCAGTTGGAGACCATCATACTAAGTGAACTATCATAGAAACAAAGAACTGAATACTACATGTTATCATTCATAAGTGGGTCCTGATCACTGGTCACATGATCACAGTGGTGTGATTGGCAGACACTGGACAATGCAAGAGGTGGGAGCGAGGAGAGATGGCGGGCATGGGGCAACACACTGGGTACCAGGTCTACTTCTGGAGGGGTGGGGAAAGGGCCCACTAGAAGCCTAGACTTAACCTGCATGCAACTTTTACTTACATAGTAAATTCTCACTTATACTCCACAATTCTAAAATTTTAAAAAATAATAATTAGTAGTTCATCTTAATCCTACAAAAGTGTTTTTTTGTTTGTTTGTTTGTTTTCTTAGGAAAAATCTATTTCAGGTCATCTTTCTATTAAGATATCATCCTTACATCTAGGGAGTATCCTTCAGAGGGTCTCACCCAAATGTCCGAGGTATTCACCAATCTTTTCATTTTGGCTGGATGCAAACTCTGACATCTCCTCAGAGTGGTGTGATGTATAAAACTGCTACTCAAATTTCAACCTCTCAGCCAAATATTGATTTTTGCAATATTGATTTTATTATCCTTCTGGTATCTTGCATGCAATTCACCTGAGCCTGGATATTTTAATTAATTTAAGTAGCCACATGCTTTCTCGCTTTCTTACTCTCTTAAACTTATATTTTCAAAAACTCAAAGCACTTTATCTATAAGGCTTCAGAATCGTGCCCCTAGGCACATACAGCCTAGCAATTCAGTCAAGGAACTGAGGGGAATTGCCACACAGATCTCTGGGACTGTCTCTTTGTACCCACATCTCTGTTACTGGGTTCATCTCTCAAAATCTTTTTCCTTTAAGGTTCCAAGTTCTTGACCTATACATCCTCTGCCCAGTGAGACTGTAGCTCTCTGCTTGGTCTCAAACTCCCAGTACTTCTGCTAACAAATAAACAAACAAAAATCCCCTATAAAAAAGTCTGTGGGAATGCATTCACCCCATATGCCTCCTATAACCCCAAATGGTCTCCCTACATTGATTGCATTTTCATAACTAAAACATATTGTTCTATATAGTTTATCCAGGTTTTATAGCTATTTTATGGTAGTAGCGTAAGTGTGCTATTAGCTGGCTGTCTTGTTTATAACCAGTGTCTCATTTAATAATTGGATAAATCCTATGCTTCTCCTGCGTGTGTTTTTTTAATAAGCCTAAAATGCAGAATTGCAAAGTGTATTCTAGTTCTAATTGATTTCTTTTGTTTTAGACCAACATCCAAAGGTAAATACTTGTTGGCTTCTAATTTCTGGCAACTTATGTATTAGCACTGCCTCTAGTTTGGTTCATTCTCAAATCTAATAAGTATCTCTTTTACACATATTCTCCTCTGAAATGTAATTCTATAAATCTGCTGAACAATAGAGCACCAAGTCAAAACCAAATACCTTACTCTAACCGAACATGAATCCACTTATCAAGAAACTGGGGGTAACTCCGTCCTAAGTGTTAATTTGCAATTTTTCCATATGAACATGCAATCTTCACTTATCTTGTCCATAAAGATAATAGAAAGGTTGGTTGAAATCATAGGATACCATATATATGAGTTCAGTGGCAGAAGAAATATATTTAGTCTGGTATGACATTTTTACTAAATCACAGTTGTTTCCTTTCCTGACTGCTCACAAATTATCTATTTCGGAATCTTCTCTAGAATGTTGCCAGAGGTCGGTCTCAAACCTAACTGTATACATGCCAGAATATATCCTTTGACTTTTTTTTGAAAACTAGATAATTTCTAAGATACTTGTTTAAATATTTGTTTTGAAGATAAGAGAAATATATGAAGGCAACTATTATATTTCCATCTAAGATGTTTCCAAAGAAGATGGCTGCAATATTTATTTTATTATCCTTCTGGTATCTTGCATGCAATTCACCTGAGTATGGATATTTTAACTCATTTAAGTAGCCACATGCTTTCTCAATTTCTTAATCTCTTAAACTGATCTTTTCAAAAGCTCTATTTTTTCCTGTTTATATTCTTGCTCCAAATAAGATTTAACTTATTTTACTGCCTTTAATATTGTTAAAAGTTTTATTTTGTAATTGTGCTTTAATTTCTTTCTTTATTCTTTTATTTATTTGTCTTTCTCTCTTTCCTTCCTTTCTTTCTTTCCTTCTTCCTCTCTCTCTGCTTCTTTTTTCCAGAGTTACCGCTACTCTGTTTTATATATACATACATATATATATTTTGTTTGCTTGTTTGTTTGTTTGTTTTTTTAAGAGTCTCCCAACATCTTTCCTTATGTGCTTTTTATAATCTCTAGAGTGCTGTGGGGCAGCCTCACTGGTATCTCTGCAACTTTGATATCCCTCTTTTTCCATATTTAGTTAGCTAACAGTAGTATAGAGTAAGCTAATCTCCCTCCCTCCCTCCCTCCGTGTCTCTCTCTCTCTCTCTCTCTCTCTCTCTTTCTCTTTCTCTCTCTCCTTCATCCCTCTCTCATTCCTCTTGAGGTATACTGTCCATGAGCTTTAAGAGCCTGGCTAGCAAAGCTATGCCTTTTATTTTCTAACTGAAACAAGCATAAACTGTGTGTGTGTGTGTGTGTGTGTGTGTGTGTGTGTGTGTGTGTGTGTGTGGGCGCGCGCGCCACGCCTGTGTTTCTCCGCGGGTGCTCCTCTCATTTTCTCCCAAGGTGTAAATGTCTAGAGGTGGAAAACCCTAGAAGTCCACATTGCACTGCAGAAAGTGACTCACTAAATGCCAAAAAGTGGATGCATCCGACGGTTCCCTAGAGAACGGCTTTCAACGGAGTCGTACACTGTAACTGAGCAGGAGTTCGCTCGTGGATAAGTGGTGCCCACGGAATCGACTTCCTTCCCCTCCTTCTAAGCAGCCCAAGGAAACCAACTGAAAAGAGAACACAACAAACTCACTGACCAACAGCATCCATCCTAGACGCACACCCGGGGCCCAGACTGGGGACAGGTGAGGCCATGCTGGGCAGGGGATGCTCTCCCCTTTCCTGCTGCGTGCCCCGCCTCCGGCGAGCCCACCCGGGCAGGCGCCCAGGACAGCCTCGCCCTCGGCC